>NC_069499.1:1493841124-1494141124 GCF_027579735.1 Bombina bombina
TGCATGTTCTTACCAAACAAATAAACCTTAGTTTGATCAGTCCACAAAACATTTTCCCAGTAGCGTTGTGGAGTGTCAAGGTGGTCTTTGGTAAACTTTAGACATGCAGCAATGTTTTTTTTTGGGGAAAGCAGTGGCTTTCTTTGTGGTATCATGCAATGGAAACCATGCCTGTTCAATGTTTTCCTTATAGTAGACTCATGAACAGAAATGTTTACCAGTTCCAATGATTTCTTCAAAATTTTAGCTGTCACTCTAGGGTTCTTTTTTACCTGATTGAGATCTGTTTAGTGTGCCCTTTGAGTCATCTTGGCAGGACGGCCACTTCTAGGTAGAGTTGCCACAGTACTAAATTGTCTCCAATTATAGATAATTTGTCTAACAGCTCTATCTTATCTTATATAAGCTCTTTGAGATAACATAGTAACCCTTTCCAGCTTTATGCAATGCAACAATTCTTGATCGCAGGTCTTCTGAGAGTTCTTTTTTGTGAGGCATGGTTCACATCAACAGATGCATTTTGTGAATTGCAAACTCAAAATGTTTGAGTGCTTTTTATAAGTCAAAGTTACACTAACCCACACCTCCAATTATTTCATTAATTGGACATCAGACTTGCCAATTTCCAAATCTAATTAGGTTTTGTTGAAGTAATTATCCTAGGGTTTCACATACTTTTTCCAAGCTATACTGTGAATATTTGAATTATATATCCAATATGTATAAGAACAATACAATAATGTGTTATTAGTTAAAATAGATTGTTTTTGTTGATTACTGTAACTTAATTTATATATAAATGCAGTCATTTCTAACGGGGTTCACATACTTTTTCTTGCCACTGTATATACCAAGGTGTTTGACTGGGAATGGCTCAAATGTGTATATACATATATATGTGGTGCCCTTTTTACTCCATACATAGTTCTGCATGTTCTTACCAAACAAATCAACCTTAGTTTCATCAGTCCACAAAACATTTTCCCAGTAGCGTTGTGGAGTGTCAAGGTGGTCTTTGTTTTATTTCAAATGTTTGAGTGCTTTTTATAAGTCAAAGTTACACTAACCCACACCTCCAATTATTTCATTAATTGGACATCAGACTTGCCAATTTCCAAATCTAATTAGGTTTTGTTGAAGTAATTATCCTAGGGTTTCACATACTTTTTCCAATCTATACTATGAATATTTTAATTATATATTCAATATGTATAAGAACAATACAATAATGTGTTATTAGTTAAAATAGATTATTTTTGATGATTACTGTAACTTAATTTATATATAAATGCAGTCATTTCTAACGGGGTTCACATACTTTTTCTTGCCACTGTATATAACAAGGTGTATGACTGGGAACGGCTCAAATGTGTATATACATATATATGTATGTACATTTGTATGTGTATGTATGTGCACACATGCATGCATGCATACATAAACATATATACATAAACACATACAAATACACACAAACACACACACATATGTCCAAAGCACAAGTCTAGGCAACGATTTAAAAAAGTAGTAGAAAAACCTTTATTCCAGCATTCGATAAAACCATAAATTGAGTTAAACCTTACACATCACAAAGGTGGATGCAAGGTATGCAAAGTGAAGCCGTGCTCCTCAGCAGACATGTTTCGTGCTCAATGCACTTGTTCACTGCATAGAGGAGCAATGGCTATTCCCGGCTTTTTATTCACTTCAACACTTAAACACTTAAAGAAACAGTGCAAATAGTTAATATACACTTAATGAAACATACCTAAAGAATCTAGGCTGCAATGTTATAAACTGAATGCTGGGATACGATACATATTACCTAAGATATTAACAATATTAATTTAAAATTTATAAATTGTAACATTTATTTGCTATTAGTTTAAAGTTAATTAATGTATATGTAAAAAAATATAATAATATATAATATTTGTACCTTTTGTCCCTCACTCATAAATAATTCCTAAGGAACTCTGATATCACTACGCTAATCAGTCTGATGTCTACACTTAAATAGATTCAGCTACACATATAAATCTATATCTCTCCTAAAATTTAGACCATCTGGAATGGAGGTATTAAGAGTAAATATCCAGAAGACCTCTCTAAGATTTAATTTGTTCTCCCTATTACCTCCCCTTCTCCAGCTAGGTACATGGTCAATCCCCTGTACACTCAATAAATTGGAATTAGAGTTGTGGAATTCCCTAAAATGTTTGGCTATAGGTGTGGTCGATTCTTCATCTTCAATGGATCTGAGATGCTGTAAAACTTGATCTTTTAAGGATATTTTTGTTCTCCCCACATATTGTTTTGAGCACCCCTATATATACTGGAATCCACAAGTTTGGTGTCACTTAGACACTTCCTTATTTTCCCTGAAATCTTACATGAAATGACTTTCCAGGAAATATAGTCATTGACAAGGTTAGAAATAATACATTTTAGTGAAATAATAATTGTGTCCTTTAAACTTTGCCTTCATCAAAAAATCCTCCATGTGCAGCAATTACAGCATTGCAGACCAATGGAATTTTAGTTGTCAATATGTGGAGGTAATATTAAGAGTTTTCACCCCATGCTTCATGAATCACCTCCCACAAGTTGGATTTGCCCATAACAGCTCAATAGGGTTGAGAACTGGTGACTGTGCTGGCCACTCCATTAAAAACAGAATACCAGCAAAATGCTTCTTCCCTAAGTAGTTATTGCATAGTTTGGAGTTTTAGAGGCGAAAATTGGCTCCAATTAAGTGCCTTTCACAGGGTATGTTATGGTGTTGAAAAATGGAATGAAAACCTTCATTCTTCAAGGTCTTTTTTACCCTGTATAAATCTCGCACTCCACCACCAAAGCACCCCCAGGTCCTCACATTGCTTCCACCATGTTTGACAGATGTTGTCAAGCACTCCTCCAGCATCTTTTCATTTGGTCTTCTTCTCACCTTTGAGCCCTTCCCAGTCAAACACCTTTATCATATACCATATCACTTTAAAACAATGTTAACACCACTTTTTATTTTAAAAATATAAATATTTTAAATATTTTTGTTCTTGGCTCATTATTTTTTTTCTTTATATTATTATAAAACACACACACACACACACACACACACACACACACACACATATATATATATATATATATATATATATATATACACACACAAACACACACATATATATATATATATATATATATATATATATATATATATATATATATATATATATATATATATATATATATATATATATATATATACATACACATACATATATATGTACAAAACCCCAAATCCAGAACTCCAAAATTAAAACTTATTCTGAAATCAAAACTTTTTAATTAATATTTATCAAAAATACTATTTTTTCCTGTAAGTCACAATCTTCTCTGCCTTCGTCTCTGGGTTGTTTTTTGTGTTCTAAAATGGTAATAGTCGATATATTTATTTTAAACAACAACTATTACCTTTCCGTTTACAGCACTGTATTTTCTTTCTGATGGTACTATACATACAAAAGTATTAAAAATTATATGTATACGACATGATGCAAATATTCCAAAATCCAAAACTTTTTAAAAATCCAAACCTTTTCCAGTCCCAAGCAGTTTGGATAAAGGGTTTTATACCTGTATGTGTGTGTATATATATATATATATATGAATCATAAGAAGTCACTGCTCTGTGTGTTTTGCTCATTCTATCATATTCTTATTTGAAAAATCAATGAGTGTCATGGTTTCATGTAATTTCTTCCAAAAGCAACTAGGAAAACAAATTTGTTAGCCTCGACATTTAAAGAAATGCCCATAGTCATAGTTTCAATCAAATAATGGAGATTTTTTTTTTTAAAGGAATAAAATACAGAATTTATTTTTTAATCAGTAATAACTAAAGTGTATGAGCAACAAGTTTTATCATAAATTTAAAAATGTAATCTAAAAAAAATAAAAATAGATTTTGACAAATTAATACCACTGTCTTGGACTTTTTAGTTAGGCATCAACATGATTTAATTTTATACATATATATATATATATATATATATATATATATATATATATATATATATATATATATATTCATTTTTATGTTAATTATATTATATTGCATGGGTGTATTTTCTTTTTCTTTTAATAGTCCAATAGTACAAGTAAGTATCTGCAATTACCTGGAACTGTTTTGCATAAACTAAAGTATTCCTCCTAAAACTTCCTGCACGTCACATATGTATGGTTTATGCCTTATGTTGGGAATGTGCCTAATGCTAAGCTATGGACATGTGTAAGTGAGCTAAAATGAGTGGTAAATGCTATACACATTACTAGGGGGTTGCCATGCACCCCCTTCATTACTGTAACACCCATAAATCTCAGTGGTGGCAGCTGTGCAGACTGCAAGGTATTGCATTTTATTACTTCTCAGGTATATACAGAGCAAGCAGAAAGATACAAAGGAAGAAAGAGGATTAAAATAATGATAGGAATAGTAGAAATAAAATCCCCCACTATTACTCACTGTGCCTTTGATCTTCAGATTTGCAGTTAAAGGGCAGCGTACTGTAAACTATTCTTCCCTTTAATGTGTTCCCAATTATCCAATTGACCTGTTTGAGTGTATAATATTGTTTACAAATAGCTTCTTTAGCTTTATTTTGTCATTTGAGAAACAGCTTATTTTGCTTCTTGTGGGAGTGAGAGAAAGAGGGAGGGCGAGTGGGAGGAGGGAGACAGGGAAGAGCGAGAGAGCGAGAGAGGGAGGGAGGGAAAAACAAGAGAGGGAGAAAGAGAGAGAAGAAGGAAGAGGGATGGAAAGAAAGGGAAGAGCAAGGGGGAATGAAGGATAAACAGAAGATATGCTTGACTGAATAAAAACATGATAAAATAAATGTTAGGCCTAAGATAATGGTTTGTGCATTTAGCGGTGTAATATTGTACCATTATTCTGTTCCCCTAAGGGCCGTGGCATGCTTCTTCTCAGTACAGACTCCAGGTGTTTCTAGTTAAGTCTCAGTCAGGCTTGCATGGTACAGGAGTTGGCTTGCACCCTACTACAGCTTATGGCACTAAGCCATGTCAGGGTCTCCAGCCGTCTCATCACTGGGACCCCCAGCCGCATTCCACACATGGCCTAGTGCAAGAATTTGAGCGAGTTACAGTGACCAGGGCTGTAGGGATAAGTGCAACTGCAGGCTCCAAGGCAGCTGGATCGTATGCTCCTGTCCTTGCTGAGTCTTCCAGTACTAGCTTCGCCCTGCTCAGTCTAGGTTTTATATGAGTGCAAGGGAGATCAAGGCCAAGTTGGGCCCCCTAGATGCACGTGGCCCCTGACATGCCTTTATGACAGCCATGTATTTTAGCGAGAAACAGCACTGCGAAGGGTAAAGCAGTAGTTGTCCAGACTCCTATGGTGCCTTCATCAACCCTCCAATAGCTGTAACTGGACAGGATGTGTCTTATAAAACAGTAAAATGCTAGCAATGCCAATTTACACAGAACATAAGCTGTCACTGTATTATTGACTTGTGACCACTTCCTATTATTCAGTTATTTAAAATATGTAAGTCAGCATGGATCTTACAGACATTTACATTTCCTTTTTCTTTGAAATACAGACTCATATTCTGAGAAAAGTTTATTGATGCAATAAGGGATCCTTTCTACTGTTGCAATTTATTGAAAATATTCTCTTCCAATATTGCACTAAGTCTTCATCTTTCTCAATGGGAAGGCAGTAGATATTGTGACAAGACAATGTGTAATGATACGGGGGAAGAAGTTATTGTTTTCTTGTACACATGGGGTGTCCAGAAAAGTACAGGATTCTTTTTATTCCTATTTTAACACATAGCATTGTAGCATTTCTAGCAATAAAGTTACATGATCTAACAAATTAGAGCACGTCATCTAAGCATTTTAATTATTTTAATTTAACTGCATATACTACTTGCATTTTTAAAATCAGGTACATTACTGTATACACGTTTAATGACAGTCCCTGATTTCTACGATTGAAAAAAAACTCAATTTTGTTTTTTTTTCAACTCTTGTTTTAGGATTTTCTAGATTTTAAAAACCATGTAGGAATTTATATTTTTTTTAGGCAAGAAGAAAAAAACTTATGATACACCATTATGTTATAAACAGCTTTAAAATAATCCTTTCACTCTTCTTACAGCACTGAACAATTAAGTACTAAGATAAACTCTCAACACACTTTTATTAACCTTAAAGGGACAGTCTAGTCAAAATTCAACTTTCATGATTCAGATAGGGAATGCAATTTCAAACAACTTTCCAATTAATTTTTATCATCAAATTTGCTTTGTTCTCTTGGTATTCTTTGTTGAGAGCTAAACCTAGGCAGGTTCATATGCTTATTTCTAAAACCTTGAAGGCCACCCCTTATTTCAATGCATTTGGCAGTTTTTTACAGCTAGAGGGCATAATTTCATGTGTTTCATATAGATAACACTGTGACCACGCCCTGGATTTACAAGTGAGAGGGCACTGATTGGCTAAATACATATCTGTCAAAAGAACTGAAGTAAGGGGGCAGTCTGCAAAGGCTTAGATACAAGGTAATCACATAGGTAAAAAGTGTATTTATATAACCATGTTTGTTATGCAAAACAGGGGAATGGGTAATAAAGGGATTATCTATCTTTTTAAACAATAACAATTCTGGAGTAGACTGTCCCTTTAAGTAATTTCACATGCTTTGCATGATACTGAACAATAAAATACTGAGATACATTTTTAGGAGTAAACACTCTTCTGCCTTCAGTTAAAATCCGCTTAAAGGTGTAAAAACTGTGCTCTGTCTTGCATGTGGTAAGAAGTGCCAACTTCATGTCAGCAATTTCCTTAGAATTCCAAGATAGTGTTTCTTGGACCTTCTCTCACCTGTTACATATTCTGCAAATCTGAACAAAACTACTTGGGAACTGAGACCTCAGCTGATCCAGGTGCTTCTTTTTCTATAATTTCTTGGAAGACCTGAAGTGCTTCTGTCATTGGGAGAGATGTTCATTTCAACATCTTTATTGCACATTCCAGTGAGCTTTATCAAGAGAGATCTGAATGTGGCTGAAGACAATAAACATTTTCCTCTGTGTTAGTTTGGAAAGGCAGAGCTGGTGTCTAGGTACAGATATCAATCTATCCTGTCATGCAAACAGTCAAGCTGCCACCAGGTTCCTTCCTGGACTTACTCCAAACACAAAAAGGATGGTGGTGTCACACCTAAGAACCTCAGTTACAAGCACAGCTGGAAACATATAATTAGGATGTTGTAGGCTCAATACCCAAGAGTAAAACATTTTAGGTATTTTTAGGACACATCAAATTCAAACATTTATTTCCATGGGTCTTAAAAAAATAGAAGTAAATCAAAAGGAGCAAAATAGTTTCACACCTACAAATCTGGGTTCTATTAATGACCTTATGAAATGTGTTGAACTGCTTTTTTGATAACAAATTACTGATATCTCTCTTCTGGTTAATGGCACTTAGGGCCACACAAAAAACCTTGGAGGCCTGTTTATACCAGGGAGAGAGACAAATATACCCATCACCACTGAAAAGGGTAGGGTACTGGGATGCTGTGAAATCAGATCACTTTTTATTATAAAATTAAAATAAAACAAAGCTATGAATATAGTTAGATAGATCACAGTAATCACACACAGAACGTAATTCACCTAATCAGGTGACAAACACTTTGTGGAAGATGTTTCAGCCAAATCTCATCCAAACAAGAACCGGACACAAGTATATATTCCCACAGAGGTTGATGTCAAATACAGTCAGTTTAACATGACTCAGACATTAATCTGCTTGGCTCTTTTAACAAGAATCACCATATCACTCTACTTACAGTCTAGCTGTGTACAGTTTTTCTGCACTCTCTCTACTCAGTCTTGTGAGATACTATTTCAACAAGCAGTGACATAGCTGCTTCTTTGCACATTGTATAAAAACGTATGCTAAACTAATGTACTAGTCATAATAAGAGTTAGTTTTCATAATGCGGTTATATTGCTGAAAAGAAAAATACACCTTATAAGCTATTTAAAATGTATTGCACTAAGTAATTTTCATGACTGAAGCATTCAGAGTAGAAAGGTATACAAGCCTTAGTTTCTTGCCAAAGACAAAAAACAGACAAACCCCCCCCCCCAAAAAAAACCCTGCTTATATCTGCTAATATTTTAACTGTTCCGTTGTGTATAGAATCATGAAAAATGGGCCATGAGTGTAGCCAACCCTGCTCTGCACAGTGCTACAAAATGTAAAAATAGCTTCTCATTTTCACTTCCCCCAAAAGCTTGCATTAAAATATGATATAAATATTCTGCTTCACATCTATGAAGTCTTCCCTTTTGAATTGCTGCTGTGTACAGAATTTCAAAATGTTGTCACTGCTTTTAAACAAAGGATAAGAAGAAAATAAGGAAATTTTTTATAATAGAAGTAAATTGTAAGTTGTTTTAAAATTGTGTGCTCAATCTGAATCATGAAAGAAAAACATTGGGTTTTAAGTCCCTTTAAGTTTAACGATGACTCTAGCCACAATTTAAAGGGATATTCCAGCCAAAAGTTGAAAACACATGGGTGCATTTCGGTATTGAACCGAAGCAATTTTGTAATATACATGCATTAGCAAAAATGCTTCTAATAAAAGCTATAGCTGTTTCAAAAGTGTATTTAAAGGGACACTAAACCCAAATTTTTTTCTTTCGTGATTCAGATAGAGCATGCAATTTTAAGCAACTTTCTAATTTACTCCTATTATCAATTTTTCTTTGTTCTCTTGCTATCTTTATTTTAAAAAGAAGGCATCTAAGCTTTTTTCATGGTTCAGTACTCTGGACAGCACTTTTTTATTGGTGGATGAATTTATCCACCAATCAGCAAGGACAACTCAGGTTGTTCACCAAAAATGGGCCGGCATCTAAACTTCCATTCTTGCATTTCAAGTAAAGATACCAAGAGAATAAAGAAAATTTGATAATAGGAGTAAATTAGAAAGTTGCTTAAAATTTCATGCTCTATCTGAATCACGAAAGAAAAAATTTGGGTTCAGTGTCCCTTTAAGTATGCACCGTGCACCAGCATTTTAAACACAGCACTTGCTCAGAGAGCCTAAGGTGCTCGTACCATCAGGTAATGACTCAATTTGTTAATTGCTGACATGATACAAGCCCCACTGGTGCTCTGTGCAGCTGCAGTATTTAAAATGCTGGTGCACTGAGAATATCTAGCTATGCTTCACATGCACATGCAGAGAAAAAATGTTAATATTAAAACAGTGATAACTCTTAATAGAAGCATTTTTGCCAGTACATGTATATTGTAAATATGTTTCTATTCAAAGACGTAATAAATCTATGTGCATTTAAATTTTGACTGGAATGTCCCTTTAAGCACAGTCTTATCATGCAGCATTTTAAAATTAGACTCTCATAATATAAAACAACTATTTTAAAATGTTTAATTGCACATTTCCATCACATTTCATTACTCAATAATTGACCATTTGTTTACTGTCTACCTCCTCTTTAATATATTACTCATGACTGAGTATCAAATTGTGGTTTACCATAAAGCTGTTTTTAGACAAAGATATAGTTTAACAAATGTATCTTTTAGACCATTCTTTCTGTTACAAAGTTCATAAAAGTTTTTTTTATTTTCAAGTATGATCCCCTAACGGAAATGACATACTGTAAAGTAGTAGACCTTCTGGCGTGAGAAACCTGTATACATTCTTCAACTGTCAATGCTTCTGAGACAGGTGATGGTCATTTGGTTCTTAAAGTGAAGGTACATCGTAACGTTTTTGAAACACTAGGATTGACCAGTGCAACAAATAAAGAGGACTTTCAGTCATGAAGTATAAAATACTTAAAGGGACAGTCAACACCAAAATTTTTGTTGTTTAAAAAGATAGATAATCCCTTTATTACCCATTCCCCAGTTTTGCATAACCAACACAGTTATAATAATACACGTTTTACCTCTGTAATTATCTTGTATCTAAGCTTCTGCTGACTGCCCCTTATTTCAGTTCTTTTGACAGACATGCAGTTTAGCCAATCAGTGCTCAGTCCTAGGTCACTTTACGTGCATGAGCTAAATGTTATCTATATGAAACATGTGAACTAATGCCCTCTAGTGGTCAAAATGTATTCAGATTAGAGGCAGTCTTCAAGGTCTAAGAAATTAGCATATGAACCTCCTAGTTTTAGCTTTCAACTAAGAATACCAAGAGAACAAAGCAAAATTGGTGATAAAAGTAAATTGGGAAGTTGTTTAAAATTGCATGCCCTATTTAAAACATGAAAGTTTTTTTTTGGACTTGACTGTCCCTTTAATGCTGAAAGTTCCTTTATTAGCCTGCAGCGTATTCTGCGCTGAGCGCCTCAGGTCGTTCATGGCAAAATGCTATTTCATTGATGAGGTGATGTTAGCCAATAGCGCGCTAGCTAACCGGCATAATGCCAACTGAGCCGCATGGCTATTGGCTAAGAGGTGGAAATGTCAAAAATAGTGTTATGCCGTGAGAGGCCTGAGGCACCCAGCGTGGCATACGCTGCAGGCAAATAAAGGAACTTTCAGCATGAAGTATTTTATACTTCATGACGGAAAATCCCCTTTATTTGTTGCACTGGTCAATCCTAGTGTTTTAAAAACATTAGGATTTACTATCACTTTAAGAACCAAATTACCATCACCTGTCTCAGAAGCATTGGTTCAGTCTATGATGGTCTCAAATGTATGTATCATTAAAGGGACATTTAATGATACATACTTTTTCTCTATCATACATATGAAAGAATAAAATGCTGATATGTTTTCAAAACATAACATAAAAAATGTTAAGCAGAAACTTAAAATTTGTAGTTAACCTCTTAAAGGGACAGTCAACATCAGAATTTTGTTGTTTAAAAAGAAAGATAATCCCTTTATTACCCAATTCCCCAGTTTTGCACAACAAACACAGTTATATTAATATACTTTTTACCTCTGTAATTACCTTGTATCTAAGCTTCTGCTGACTGCCCCCTTATTTCAGTTCTTTTGACAGACACGCAGTTTAGCCAATCAGTGCTCAGTCCTAGGTCACTTTACGTGCATGAGCTCAATGTTATCTATATGAAACATGTGAACTAATGCCCTCTAGTGGTCAAAATGTATTCAGATTAGAGGCAGTCTTCAAGGTCTAAGATATTAGCATATGAACCTCCTAGTTTTAGCTTTCAACTTAGAATACCAAGAGAACAAAGCAAAATTGGTGATAAAAGTAAATTGGGAAGTTGTTTGAAATTGCATGCCCTATTTAAATCATGAAAGTTTTTTTGGGACTTGACTGTCCCTTTAAGGACATATGACGCAATTTTTCCGTCATAAAACAATTGAGCAAACTGAAAGCTGTGTCCTTAAAGGGTTAAAGGGGCATTATACACTCATTTTTTCTTTGCATAAATGTTTTTTTATATAGCCCATAAAAAAATTTTTAATTTCAAAATGTATAGTTTTGCTTATTTTTAAATAACATTGCTCTGATTTTCAGACTCCTAACCAAGCTCCAAAGTTTTATTTGAATACCTTCAGCTACCTTCTCCAGCTTGCTCCTGTTTGTGTAAAGGGTCTTTTCATATGCAAAAGAAAGGGGGGGGGGAAGTGTCTTATTTCCCACTTGCAGTGGGCTTTCCAGCTACCTTTTCAACAGAGCTAAACTTAGAGCTTCTAAGTAAGTTTTTAAACAGTTTTATACTGGATTTAATGCCCCTTTAAGGGAAATGGGTAGTTTAGTTTTTTTTAGTGTTAGGTTTTTTTTATTTTGGGGGGTTTGGTGGGTGTTTTTTTTTACTGTTAATATTTTTTTAAATGTAAAAGAGCCGTTTAACTTAGGGCAATGCCCTACAAAAGGCTCTTTTAAGGGCTATTGGTAGTTTATATTAGGGGGTGTTTTTATTCTGGGGGGGCTTTTTTATTTTCATATGGATTAGGTTTAATTTTTTTTTATTTTTGATAATTTTGTTTATTTTTTTCTGTAACTTTAGAGTTTTTTATTTTTTGTAATTTTAATTTTTTTTGTAATTTAATTTTAGGTTTTATTTAAATGTAACTTAGTAATTGTGGTTAATTTAGGGGGTGTTAGGTTAGGGGGCTTAGTAATTAAATTAGTTATTTGCGTTGTGGGGGGTTAGCGGTTTAGGAGTTAATAGGTTAATTAGGTTTATTGCAATGTATAGGCGGTTTAGGAGTTAGTAGGTTAATTAGGTTTATTGCGATGTGGGGGTTTGTTGGTTTAGGGGTTAATATATTAATTAGGTTTATTGCGAATGTGGGGGGTTGGCGGTTTAGGGGTTAATATTTTAATTATGTTATTTGTGGATTAGGGGTTAATTACTATTATTTTGCGATGTTGGCGGTTTTGGTGTTTGTTAATACTTCGCGAGGGAGGTTAGGTTTTTATTCTTATACTTCGTGCGGCGGTTAGGTATTTTTAATTTCTTGCGGGCAGTTACGTGTTTTTTTGTTGTTTCGTGTGGGCTGTTGCGTGTTTTTTGTGTGTGTTTTTTTAAGGCTTTGTTTGCCTATGCTGCCTCCAGGTGGATTCCGAAAAATGGCAGGGTGGTGAGGTGGATTCTTTCACCACCCTGCCATTTTCAGAATCCACCAGGATGCAGCTTTGCTGCATCTATGTGGAATCTTTTGGCTGCGTGCGCAACCAACATTCTTTTGGCTGCCTCGCACAGCCAACATTCCTTTGAGGATGCGTGCGCAACTGGCGACACCGACGGACATGTTACAAATGCGATTATAGTATAGATTCCCCAGTTTTTTGTTTGTTTTGTTTTTTAGTTTTTTTTTTATTGAGAAGCAAACAATGGTGCAATAAAGTTTTTACACTTTGTAGAAAATAGGAAATAAGCTTACCAGTATGTCTGTGTCTACGCGTTTCGGCCTATATCAAGGCCTTTCTCAAGACGTTTCTTTGTCTCATTTTTTGTTTTCATTTACAGGTCAAAGAATTCTACATACGGTTAAAATGTTATTTTTTTCACTGACAAGTTTGTTCCCAGTGTTTCCTACTGACACTAGTTTTTAACCATCACCTGTTTTCATTTGGGAGCACGTTTTTATTGAATGTCCTTTTCAACTTCGTTTTCTATCACGACCACAGTTGTTTGCTACTACATTTATTGAACTTTTTTTGCGGATTATCATTTGGAGCTATTTGGATTTATTTTTGATTGAGGATTTGACTTTCTTCGTGGACACACATTTTTTGCTCTTAAGCTTGGACTTTTAAGACTTATCCGATCCTCCCTTTTGGATCTTTTTTTTGGATCACTTTTTTGGATCACCTTTCCAAACACCTTTTGCACACATTGCACTAATTTTACACAATTTTACACTAATTATAAAATGGTTATTGTTTTATATCGTCACTGACTTTTTTACCACTTGTTGTTATATTGTGTATCCCTATCCAAACTGCTAGATTTCTAGGCTGTTTGTTCAGGTCTGTATACTGTATCAGTCAGACTTCATTTGTTTTTAATTTTTAATTTTCATATATGTATCATGGATCCATGTTACCTTCTAATGTTTTTTTAACCTAAGATTGTTGGATTAAAATTTTAATTTTAATTTTAGACCGCGGTCATCTATTTCACATATCTATATCCACTATTAGTTATATGCAGTTTTAAGTATTGCTATACTATTTCATCTCCTATTAAGCTTTAAGCGCTCCCTTCGTTACCTATTACTCTGTTCATATCCAGTCCGCTAGGGGACTATTTGGAGGAGAGCATTAGGATCCTACAGCGCTTAGTTTGCCATACTCTATTATCTGATTTCTATATAAGGAAACGTTTTTAAAACAGATATATGCCTGGGACTAAATATATAAGAAACATTAAGAGTGACAGCCTGGCTAGTGCATAATAAGGTAAATAGTAGGAATTGTAAATGATAGATCCCCTTTGTCAACTCTATGTGGGGTTAGCATTGCAACATGGTCAACAGTATTACCCTTGTCGTAAGGGGCTTAGGAATGACAGGATCTTACCGTATACGCTAAGCCAGAGGTCAACATAATTGTTCAGTGCTTAAACCTTTCCTTCTTTCTACGTCTCCGGCCATAAGCTGCAGAGTCAGGAATGTGGTGATATGAAAACCTATGCGACCACTCTGCCTCATGCCCACAGCAAGCCTTACACATACTATTTAGCAAGGGGTTCCATCTTGTTAGCCAGAAACTTGATATTAAAACACTTTTTCCTTGCCAGTATAAATGATGGTGCTAGAGATGAAAGTTATATCTTAACTATATAACATTTTAACTATTATTATAACAGGAAATGCATACTATTATAAACTAATGTCATAACCTTCAAAAACATTCAAGAACCAGGACGTATTTGCCCACAAGTTCATGTATGCAACTGCAAGAGTAAAACAAAGCATTTAGACAGTGTATGGGTTAGAGTCCCGTTATTTGTGACATTAGGCATACTTAACAATAGGCTAGGTCGTTGGGATCCTGGGTTTTTTAACATTAACCTCCGGTCGTGGGGAGCTATGTCAGGTGCATAAGTATCTCCCAAAACCTTGGTAGTGAGATACGTCCAAGGAGGTCTTAGTACCGGTACCTTATAAGTCCCTCTGAAGTTGTCTCTGGATTGGACAAAGCTATGTAAAGTGTGGACTTTCTCCGGGTGGTAGCAGTGTTGATCTGGATCATTAAGCCATGCTGCGGTCCTACATGAAGTTTGCTCTTCAGCCACACCACCGCCAGGGATCCCCCCGAACCCCCACGGGGCCGTGGCCAAGATGCGTCGATCTTTTGTTCGATGAGGCTTGTTCATAATGCCAGTAAGTTCTTGAGGCACTGCTGGTAAAAGGCCTTTATCGGCTGTTGTTGTGTGCTAAGTGCCCTTTGTCTCTGGTGTCACTATGGCATGGTTGTTCAGAAGGTAGGAGTTCTCAATCGATTGAGTGTTGGGTTGTACAGCCTCCCTGGGGCCCTAGGGATAGGCCGCATCGAAAAAATTTTTTAGATTGCTGAATTATCAGTAACTTCGATTGAACTGGTGACATCTTATTTATGAGAGTTTGAAGGTCCTGTGCAGAAGGCGCCTTGTCTATCAGTCTTTGGAATAACGCCTCCAAACTGAGAAATAGCATATCATGTTTGTTGGGAGGCTTTTCAGCCCGTATGTCAATTACGCTGTCAGTTGTTGATGTTTCCTCCATCTTTCTCTTCCCTTGCTCACCCATGTTATTTGATCTTGTCGAAGGGGATGGTGTTTATTGCGGGTGATTTGAGATGACAAGTTGGAGTTGAAGCGTGGGAGATGCTGCCTGTGAGATCGCCGCCGCTACAGGCCTCAGATGTCCTTTTCTCTCCCTGGCATCATGAATACAGCAAAGTAGTTTAAAAATATGTTATATATCACTCAGATCTATGTAGATATGATGACTACATGATATCATGTACACCTAATGGGATATGCAGGAAAACATAATCTACAAATAGCGTGTTCCTATATTGCATTTTTAATATTTGATATTTGTAAATCTCACTTGCACTGTTATAAAACTTGGGTTTTTAACTATTGCAATCCATTTACATCTGCACCACAGCTAATCCATCTAAATGCATCTTTTAGGTTGTTAGGATGTATTTTTCTTTCACTTAATTTTTGTAAACTATATTTTTTTCTTTTGTTAGTTACAGGCCCGGTTCCAGTTTAGCATGAACTGTATACAAGTTTCTATTCAAAACACTTATCTCTTTTTTTTTTTTTTGCATGACCCCACTGCAATCCGCCATCTTGTTTACAGTTCACGCCAAAATACAACCAGGCCTGTAACAAACAAGAGAAATACAACCATATAACGAGTGCACAGTCTGCCCATCCTAAAAGATGCATTTAGATGGGTTAGCAGTGGTGCGGATGGAAATGGATTGCAATAGCTAACAATGAAAGTTGAGTCTTAGCAATCTCGTTTCGAAACCCGATTTGAAAAACGCTAGTAGGAATTGCAATCAAATGTTTTTTGTTCTAAAGTGACTGTCCATCCTGCCTAGATACATATGTTCTTCAGTGTTGAGGATGTATTATAATGACAATAGGTTAATAATGTCACACATGTAAATGAGTATTTTCCTTGCAGGTTAAACAAAGGGGTTTATGTGGCAGTTTTGGGAGACCTCACAGTTTCTATTAGGAAAAGAGGTACTTTACGCACAAAATATCCTTTTTTGAGGAGCTTTTCTGAGTTCAGCAGAAACAAATCATGAAACAATCTTGGTATCTCAACATTTTAATAAATAAATGTTAGGAACTATCATTTAGTCAAATGTGAAGCATACAGCAAAGTATAAACAGGAGAGGGCACAAAAATAGTGCATTACTGCACAAAAGGAAATGTACGTAATACTCACTGTATAAAATACATGCACCTAATTCCAAAGCTAGGATTTTATTGTAAACTCCCAGATGAAGGTTTAAAGGCCAAGTATAGTCAGCAGCTCTAATCATGTATAATAAAGGCTAAAACAGATAAAGTTATGCATTTTTCAGCTAAAAGTAAATGAGCATGCATGTGTGGATGTGCGCACTGAGTATGCATATGTGGCTGCAAGCACTGCATGTGCATATGTGGTCATGAGCATTGTGTGTACATTTGTGGCTGTGAGCGCCACGTATGCATGTGTGGCTCTGAGCACTGAGCATCCATAAGTGGCCATGAGCACTGAGCATGCATATGTGGCTGTAAGCACTGTGTGTGCATTTGTGGCTGTGACCAATGCATGTGCATTTGTAACTGTGAGTGCTGCATGTGCCATTTGTGGCTGTGAGCGCTGTGTGTGCCATTTGTAGCTGTGAGCACTGCATGTGCCATTTGTGACTGCGCTTGCTGCACTTAAAAAAGGAAAACTGCAGTGACTCCAAGTTCCTATTATTTGTACCAAGTGACCCTTTTTTAGTTGTGCAAGTGGATGACAAAAGCTTGAAATAGAAAAAGAAGTTGCTGACTGTGAAAAACATTCTAAAATTGCACAATAAAGAATTCTTGGTTTTAGTAAGAAATTGTAAATCATGCCCATATGCTAATACTGTACACTGTGTAATAGAACAAAACCTGCACAACTAATACATTTTAATATAGTTTTATTGGTTGGTGCCTTAAAAGTTTTCAGATATGTGGTGAATAATATAATTACATAATATTTTATTTGTGTATATATATTTATTATCAGAAGACTATATTGCTTTATTTATTTGTTTATGTAAAGAACAGTAAAAGGGGGAAATACAGAAATAATGATTCAGAAAAACTAATAGAACATATAACAAGTAAGTTGTAAGGCAATATTTATTAAAAAACAATAGCACTGCAAGAAGAAAATTCTCTATTGTGTTTACAAGATTTTTTTATTCCTTTAAACAAAGCTGAACAGCATATTAATCAGAAGGGATAGCAATCATATATAAGCAAACAGTAACAATGTATAGTTGTTAAACAAACATTGTTGCAACATGTAACACATACAGAAAATAAAATGTAACAGAACTTAGTAGGAAATAAATTAAAAAGTCCAGTCCTTTTTCAATATAGCACCTGCATTTGATTATCTTAAAGGGATAGTCTAATCAAAATTATTCTTTCATGATTAAGATAGGGAATGCAATTTTAAACAACTTTCCAATTTACTTTTATCATCAAATTTGTTTTGCTTCCTTAGTATTCTTTATGGAAAACTAAACTTAGGTAGCTCATATGCTAATTTCTAAGCTGTTGAACTGCCTCTTATCTCAGTGCATTTGACAGTTTTTCACAGTTAGACACTGTTAGTTAAGTTGTGTCATATAGATAACATTGCGCTCACTCCCGTGGAGTTATTTAAGAGTCAGCACTGATTGGCTAAAATTAGTGTGACCATATACCGCTTTAAAAAGGGACACATATGAAAAATACATATGTCAGGGTTCTTATACAAAACATTTCTTTAAACAGCCATGAAAACAGCCCTGACTTGTATTTTTCAAATGTGCCCCTTTTTAAAGCGGCAATATGATCACCCTAGCTAAAATGCATGTCTATCAAAAGAACTGAGATAAGGGGCCAGTCTGCAGAGGCTTAGAAACAAGGTAATCACAGAGGTAAAAAGTGTATTAATATAACAGTGTTGGTTATTCAAAACTAGAGAATGGGTAATAAAGGGATTATCTATCTTTTTAAACAATAAAAATTCTGGTGTAGACTGTTCCTTTAAATCCAATCACTGGGATCTTTAAAGCACATTTTCTTTGATACTATTTGCTTATATATGATTGCTTTCCTTTCTGATTAATTTTAGATTTGCAAAAGTTTGATAACTAGCGGTTATTAGGATACCGTTTTAAAAGTGTTTCAGTATAATATTCCTTGTATTGTTTAAGCATTTAATTATTGCACTATTTGTCTCTAACTATGAGTTTAACCCAACAAAGGGGTTGGACACATAGTTAAAGTCAACTCCAGAATTACATTGTACTGCCGGCTTATGCACCAATCACACCTGGCATATGTGCATATCTGCCAATCACCAGTCCATGTTCAGCCCAGGGGCAGAAGTATATTTCTGTTCCAGAACTGACTTTTGTGCCAAGCAATAATGATATCTGAAAATACTCTAATACATTAAAGGGACAGTCTACTCCAAAATTGTTATTGTTTAAAAATATAGATAATCCCTTTATTACCCATTCACCAGTTTTGCATAACCAACACAGTTATATTAATATACTTTTTACCTCTGTCATTAACTTGTATCTAAGCCTCTGCAAGCTGCCCCTTGTTTCAGTACTTTTGACAGACTTGCAGTTTAGCCAATCAGTACTGACTCATATATATCGACGGGAGTGAGCACTTTATGTATGAACTAGCACTGTCTAGCTGTGAAAAATGTCAGAATTCACTGAGATAAGAGGCGGTCTTCAAGGGCTTAGCAAATAGCATATGAGCCTACCTAGGTTTAGATTTAAACAAATAAGTCCACGAGAACAAAGCAAATTTGATGATAAAAGTAGATTTGAAAGATCTTTACATTTTCATGCCATATCTGAATCATGAAAGTTTAATTTTGACTAGATTGTCCCTTTAATGCAGTTGTATGACCCTTTAATTCCCTTGGTATCTTTTGTTGAAGAAGCAGCAATGGAAACTACCTGAACAGATCAGGTGAACCAATGACAAGAGGAATATATGTGCAGCCATCAATCAGCAGCTAGCTCTCTACCTAGATATGCTTTTCAACAAAGGGTATCAAGAGAATGAAGCAAATTAGATAATATAGGTAAATTGGAAAGTTTTTTTGTTGTTTTTTTTTGAGTAAAACATTGTCATTCATCGCATATGTGTGTGTAAATATTAAGCAAAGCCCTTAGAGGAACATGCAACCCCCTATTTGAAAAAACCCAACATTTTTCTTTCATGATTTAGATAGAGCATGCAATTTTAAGCATCTTTCTAATTTACTCCTATTATCAATGTTTCTTTGTTCTCTTGGTATCTTTATTTGAAAAAGCAGGAATGTTAAAGTGATGGTAAATTTCAGACTATAAGAATGTTGCAATAAAATATATATTAGTTAGCAAGTAAAACCACATAATTATTTTTTTTAAGTGTATATATATTTTATAATAAAAGGTTTATAATCCTAACTTGTGTTGTCTGTTCCTCCGTCCCCCTTCATTTCCTCTTTTGGCTGGGCTGTGATGTATAGAGCAGTCACATTCACTCTACATAGGCTTTCTATGGGCTTTAAAGGGGCTGGACTTCAAGATTGTCAACTGACACACATGTTGATTGGATGTTCACTGAAATTGTCATAAAAAATAAAAAGAGTTCATCCATGTGGGCCGGCATAACCTTGTAATAGAAGCATTACTATATGCACTAATTTAACCCTAAAAAAAGGTACACATATTTTTTTAATGGAGTACATTTATGGCATTTTATTATTTAAAGTTTACCATCACTTTAAAGGGACAGTCTAGTCAAAATTAAACTTTCATGATTCAGATAGGAAATGTTCAAAACTTTCCAATTTACTTTTGTCATCAAATTTGCTTTGTTTTCTTTGTATTCTTTGTTGAAAGCTAAACCTAGGTAGGCTCATATGCTAATGTATAAGCCCTTGAATGCCACCTCTTATCTCAGTGCAATTTGACAGTTTTCCACAGTTAGACACTGCTAGGTCATGTGTTCCATAAAGATAAACATTGTGCTCACTCCCATGGAGTTATTTATGAGTCAGCACTGATTGGCTAAAATGCGAATCTGTCAACATAACTGAAATAAAGGGTCAGTCTGCAGAGGCTTAAATACAAGGTAATCACAGAGGTAAAAAGTGTATTAATATAACGGTGTTGGTTATTTGGTTATACTAAACTGGGGAATGGGTAATGAAGGGATTAGCTATCTTTTTAACTAATAAACATTCTGGAGTAGACTGTCCCTTTAAGTGAGGTATCTTGTTGCCTTATCAGATGCCCATGATCACTCTATAGAAATATTTTTTTGCAATAGGAGGAGAGTTCCTTTTAAGAAATAGGTTCTCGTACCCACAACAGCCCAGGTTTTCATTATAGCTGAACCAGTGCATGGCAAATGCTGTACAGCTGTCATAACTCCCAGGACCATATACATATGTTATATCATGACATCCAAATTCCCCTCCTCCAACCCAATTTTGAACTGAACAGTGATTTGACCACTTGGTAACCCAGAGTACAACATAATCAAGAGGTTAAATGATTGCAATGACTTAACCTTTGTTTCTATGAAAATACAGTAAATTAAATGGGTTAACTGAATCCTGCAAAGTACATTTTCAGTGGTTAATTAACCCATTAATTGTCCAGTACGCACACAGCCCCCTTTGGGCATAGGTTATGTTAACCTCTTGATTACTGCAGGGATAACAAAATAGTGATGAGAGGTAAGGGTAGGGTTGCCATCTCAGCCATGTTTTCCTGGACACTTATGAGTTACACATGCTGCAGGGTATGCAGGGAAGATTATGAATGGTGCTGTCTAGGATCACTATTCATGTGCTGTCCAGGGGTGTGATTCATGTAACCCTCTGCACACCCTGCAGCATGTGTAACTCATAAGTGTCAAGGAAAACATGGCCAAAGCTTTTATTAGAAAATCACTAGCTCTTCAGATTGGAGTTTATGTGGTAGAAACTCATACTGTGGCAAACTTTAAAATAACCCCTACATCAGCAACCATTCAAGTTTTGGTAATCCTACAGATATTGATTTTATTACCACAGCCATGCCTTTGTGCTGCACACCTCAGTGGCTGCGTTCGGCAAAAGCTCCAAGCAAATGCAGCACTTGGTTGGAACGTTCAGAGAACCCTTCCAAGCCAGGTGCTGGGTGTTCGATGAGCGATCGGATTACACAAGTCCCAGCGTTTCCAGCAACGTCTTCAATAAGCATCTCCTGTCTCCCCTGCTTTACGTAAATGCATGCCGGGAGTTGTAGTCTTTGGCTTCTTTGTTCTTTGTTGCGCTGTGAATAATTTGTACGGGCAGTGCGGTGACAGGAGACGTTGTGCTGGGATCGTTTTTTATAAGCTTTCTTACTTGTGACGTCTCCATAGTGCCATGTCATCGATGAAGCAGATGTGCCGGCGCTGGCTCATCTGACAAACCAAAGCTTGTATCCTAGCAACTGAAAAGGCTGGAGATCCTGGGATGATGGGAAATAAACATAACTATTGTAGGTATACTGTGTAATATAATGAGAAGAGCCCTTCTTAAATTGCTGCCCTAGGCATAAGTTTAGTTGACCTAGATAAAATACGCCAAAACTGAAATTTACCATTCTCTCCATAGTAACTAAAACAAATAACTTTCTTTCATGTAATTAGCAAGAGTCCATGAGCTAGTGACGTATGGGATATACATTCCTACCAGGAGGGGCAAAGTTTCCCAAACCTCAAAATGCCTATAAATACACCCCTCACCACACCCACAATTCAGTTTTACAAACTTTGCCTCCCATGGAGGTGGTGAAGTAAGTTTGTGCTAGATTCTACGTTGATAGGCGCTTCGCAGCAGGCTGGAGCCCGGTGTTCCTCTCAGAGTGCAGTGAATGTCAGAGGGATGTGAAGAGAGTATTGCCTATTTGAATTCAATGGTCTTCTTCTACGGGATCTATTGCATAGGTTCTCTGTTATCGGTCGTAGAGATTCATCTCTTACCTCCCTTTTCAGATCGACTATATACTCTCATATACCATTACCTCTACTGATTCTCGTTTCAGTACTGGTTTGGCTGTCTACTATATGTAGATGAGTGTCTTAGGGTAAGTAAGTCTTATTTTATTATGACACTCTAAGCTATGGTTGGGCACTTTATATGTAAAGTTCTAAATATATGTGTTTAAACTTATATTTGCCATGATTCAGGATAATCAGTATTCCTTATTTTCAGTCAGTTTCATTATTTGGGATAATGCATATGGAATATTTTTTTCTTACCTTAAAAGAATTTTTTCAATTGACTTTTTTTCCCTGTGGGCTGTTAGGCTCGCGGGGGCTGAAAATGCTTCAATTTATTGCGTCATTCTTGGCGCAGACTTTTTTGGCGCAAAAATGTTGTAATTTCCGGCGCCCTAATTGACGCCGGAAGTTTGTGTATGGTTGCGTCATTTTTGACGTTCAGACGTTTTTTTGCGCCAAAATTGTGGGAGTCGTTTCTTTCGGCGTCACAGGATGTGGCGTCATACTTGGCGCCAAAAAATATAGGCATTGTACTTGGCGCCAATAATGTGGGCGTCATTTTTGGCGCCAAAAAATGTGGGCGTCATTCTTGTCTCCACCTTTTTTTCACATTATTTCAGTCTCATTTTTCATTGCTTCTGGTTGCTAGAGGCTTGTTCATTTGGCATTTTTTCCCATTCCTGAAACTGTCATTTAAGGAATTTGATATTTTTGCTTTATATGTTGTTTTTTCTATTACATATTGCAAGATGTCTCAACATGACCCTGGATCAGAATCTACTTCTGGAAAGACGCTGCCTGATGCTGGTTCTACCAAAGTTAAGTGCATCTGTTGTAAACTTTTGGTAACTGTTCCTCCGGCTGTTGTTTGTGATAACTGTCATGATAAACTTTCTAATGCAGATTGTGTTTCCATTAGTAATAATCAATTACCTGTTGTTGTTCCTTCAACATCTAATGTTCAGGATGTTCCTGTTAATGTAAAAGAATTTGTTTCTAAATCTATTAGGAAGGCTCTGTCTGTTATTCCTCCTTCCAGTAAGCGTAAAAGTTCTTTTAAAACTTCTCATATTTCAGATGAATTTTTAAGTGACCATCATCATTCTGACTTATCTGTTTCTGATGAGGATCTATCTGGTTTAGAAGATTCTGCCTCAGATATTGACACTGATAAATCTTCATATTTATTTAAGATGGAGTTTATTCGTTCTTTACTTAAAGAAGTGTTAATTGCATTAGATATGGAGGAGTCTAGTCCTCTTGATACTAGATCTACTAAGCATTTAAATTCGGTTTTCAAACCTCATGTAGTTATTCCTGAAGTTTTTCCAGTTCCTGATGCTATTTCAGAAGTAATCTCTAGGGAATGGAATAGTCTGGGTACTTCATTTACTCCTTCTCAAAGGTTTAAGAAATTGTACCCTGTGCCATCTGATAGATTAGAATTTTGGGATAAAATCCCTAAAGTTGATGGGGCTATTTCTACTCTTGCTAAACGTACTACTATTCCTACGGTGGATAGTACTTCCTTTAAGGATCCTTTAGACAGGAAGATTGAATCCTTTCTAAGGAGAGCTTATTTATGTTCAGTTAATCTTCTTAGACCTTCTATTTCTTTGGCTGATGTTGCTGCAGCTTCAACTTTCTGGTTGGAGGCTTTAGCGCAACAAGTGTCAGATCATAAGGCTTATAGCATTCTTCAACATGCTAATAACTTTATTTTTGATGCCATTTTTGATATCATTAGAATTGATGTCAGGTATATGTCTTTAGCTATTTTAGCTAGAAGAGCTTTATGGCTTAAATCTTGGAGTGCAGATATGACTTCTAAGTCAACTTTGCTTTCTCTTTCTTTCCAAGGTAATAAATTATTTGGTTCACAGTTGGATTCTATTATTTCAACTGTTACTGGGGGGAAAGGAACCTTTTTGCCGCAGGACAAAAAATCTAAAGGTAAATACAGGGCTGCTAATCGTTTTCGTTCCTTTCGTCAGAATAAAGAACAGAAGCCTGACCCTTCCCCTAAAGGAACGGTTTCTGTTTGGAAACCTTCTCCAGTCTGGAATAAATCCAAGCCTTTTAGAAAGTCAAAACCAGCTCCCAAATACGCATGAAGGTGTGGCCCTCATTCCAGCACAGCTGGTAGGGGGCAGGTTACGATTTTTCAAAGATATTTGGATCAATTCAATTCACAGTCTTTGGATTCAGAACATTGTTTCTCAAGGATACAGAATAGGTTTTAAGATAAGACCTCCTGTGAGAAGATTTTTTCTCTCTCGCATTCCAGTAAACCCAGTAAAGGCTCAGGCATTTCTGAAATGTGTTTCAGATCTAGAGTTGGCTGGGGTAATTGTGCCAGTTCCAGTTCTGGAACGGGGTCTGGGGTTTTACTCAAATCTATTCATTGTACCAATGAAGGAGAATTCCTTCAGACCAGTTCTGGATCTAAAAATATTGAATCGTTATGTAAGAATACCAACATTCAAAATGGTGACTATAAGGACTATTCTGCCTTTTGTTCAGCAAGGGCATTATATGTCCACAATAGATTTACAGGATGCATATCTTAATATTCCGATTCATCCAGATCACTATCAGTTTCTGCGATTCTCTTTTCTAGACAAGCATTACCAGTTTGTTGCCTTTCCGTTTGGCCTAGCAACAGCTCCAAGGATCTTTTCAAAGGTTCTCGGTGCCCTTCTCTCTGTAATCAGAGAACAGGGTATTGCAGTATTTCCTTATTTGGACGATATCTTGGTACTTGCTCAGTCTTTACATTCTGCAGAATCTCATACGAATCAACTTGTGTTGTTTCTTCAAAAACATGGTTGGAGGATCAATTTACCAAAGAGTTCTTTGATTCCTCAGACAAAGGTAACCTTTTTGGGCTTTCAAATAGATTCAGTGTCCATGACATTGTCTCTAACAGAAAAGAGACGTCTGAAGTTGGTTTCAGCTTGTCGAAACCTTCAGTCTCAGTCATTCCCTTCGGTAGCTTTTTGCATGGAAATTCTAGGTCTCATGACTGCTGCATCGGACGCGATCCCCTTTGCTCGTTTTCACATGAGACCTCTTCAGCTTTGTATGCTGAACCAGTGGTGCAGGGATTATACAAGGATATCACAAATAATATCCTTAAATCCCAATGTTCGATCTTCTCTGACTTGGTGGTTGGATCACCATCGTTTAAATCAAGGGGCCTCTTTTGTTCGCCCAACCTGGACTGTGATCTCAACAGATGCGAGTCTTTCAGGTTGGGGAGCTGTATGGGGATCTCTGACAGCGCAAGGGGTTTGGGAATCTCAGGAGGCAAGATTACCAATCAGCATTTTGGAACTCCGTGCTATTTTCAGAGCTCTCCAGTTCTGGCCTCTTCTGAAGAGAGAATTGTTTATTTGTTTTCAGACGGACAATGTCACAACCGTGGCGTATGTCAATCATCAAGGTGGGACTCACAGTCCTCAAGCTATGAAAGAAGTATCTCGGATACTTGTATGGGCGGAATCCAGCTCCTGTCTAATTTCTGCGGTTCACATCCCAGGTGTAGACAATTGGGAAGCGGATTATCTCAGTCGCCAGACGTTACATCTGGGCGAATGGTCTCTTCACCCAGAGGTATTTCTTCAGATTGTTCAAATCTGGGGACTTCCAGAAATAGATCTGATGGCCTCTCATCTAAACAAGAAACTTCCCAGGTATCTGTCCAGATCCAGGGATCCTCAGGCGGAAGCAGTGGATGCGTTGTCGCTTCCTTGGAATTATCATCCTGCCTATATCTTTCCGCCTCTAGTTCTTCTTCCAAGAGTGATTTCCAAAATTCTAATGGAACGTTCGTTTGTACTGCTGGTGGCTCCAGCATGGCCTCACAGGTTTTGGTATGCGGATCTCATTCGGATGGCCAGTTGCCAACCTTGGACACTTCCGTTAAGACCAGATCTTCTATCTCAAGGCCCATTTTTCCATCAGGATCTCAAATCATTAAATTTGAAGGTATGGAAATTGAACGCTTAATTCTTAGTCATAGAGGTTTCTCTGACTCAGTAATTAATACTATGTTACAGGCTCGTAAATCTGTGTCTAGGAAGATTTATTATCGAGTCTGGAAGACTTACATTTCTTGGTGTTCTTCTCATAAGTTCTCCTGGCATTCTTTTAGAATTCCTAGAATTTTACAATTTCTTCATGATGGTTTGGATAAAGGTTTATCTGCAAGTTCTTTGAAAGGACAAATCTCTGCTCTTTCTGTTCTTTTTCATAGAAAGATTGCTAATCTTCCTGATATTCATTGTTTTGTACAGACTTTGGTTCGTATCAAGCCTGTCATTAAGTCAATCTCTCCTCCTTGGAGTCTTAATTTGGTTCTGAGGGCTTTACAGGCTCCTCCGTTTGAACCTATGCATTCTCTGGATATTAAATTACTTTCTTGGAAAGTTTTGTTCCTTTTGGCCATCTCTTCTGCTAGAAGAGTTTCTGAGTTATCTGCTCTTTCTTGTGAATCTCCTTTTCTGATTTTTCATCAGGATAAGGCGGTGTTGCGGACTTCATTTCAATTTTTACCTAAGGTTGTGAATTCTAACAACATTAGTAGAGAAATTGTTGTCCCTTCATTGTGCCCTAATCCTAAGAATTCAAAGGAGAGATCTTTACATTCTTTGGATATAGTAAGAGCTTTGAAATATTATGTTGAAGCTACTAAAGATTTTATAAAGACTTCTAGTCTATTTATTATCTTTTCTGGTTCCAGGAAAGGTCAGAAAGCTTCTGCCATTTTTTTGGCGTCTTGGTTAAAGTCTTTGATTCATCATGCTTATGTGGAGTCGGGTAAGTCCCCGCCTCAAAGGATTACGGCTCATTCTACTAAGTCAGTTTCTACTTCCTGGGCTTTTAGGAATGAAGCTTGGTAGGAATGAAGCCTGGTAGGAATGTATATCCCATACGTCACTAGCTCATGGACTCTTGCTAATATGAAAGAAATGAATTTATCAGGTAAGTTCTTACATAAATTATGTTTTTTTGCATCCTTTTTTGGTATTTCTTTAAATTATAGTTATTTTGGTCTGCTTATTTAAAAAAAACAAAAAAAAAAAACCAGAAATGTATTGTTTTCATGATATGTTTGTTTGAACACAGCTTCAGCAAATATAATAAGCCTGTCAGTGAAGGGTTTAAAAGGACATATGCACATTAATTGTTTATTTTTTTCCAAAAATCTAAATATATAACCTTTTTTTCCTTCTAACAATGTTCCTATATTGAATTCATCTATTTTTTTAGATCTGGTTATTATAGGAGTTTGTCCTGCTCACCACCATACCTGTGAGGTTATCAGTCATACATTTCCTGCTTCTTATAATTTAAATGTAAAGACTTTTTAGTTAAAACCCTCCAAAACATGTTTTAATATTTTAAATTCAGAATTACTGCTTTCGATATGATTAATACAAACATTTTATATATAATTTCTGCTTGACTCTAATTATCCTTTTGTTTGTCAATTATTCACTGACTATGCACACTTCTTAAAGGGAGGTAAAGTTAAGATAAAGTGGGCAGTGTTAAAACCTTTTACATTTACTTGTATTATTACATTTGCTTTATTCTGATGGTATCCTTTGTTGGAGTCATACTAATGCTTAGGAGTGTGCACGTCATTGTATGGTAGCAATATTTGCAACAACATTCTTATAAACGTTGCAAACTCTGCTACCATAGAGTACTCCATACACATGCACATCCTTCTCCTCCTATGAGCCTACCTAGTTGTACTCCTCAACAAAGGATACCAAAAGAACAAAGCACATTTGATAATAGAAGTAAACTATAAATTCTGTATAATTGCATGCTCTATATAATTTTGACTTTACTTTTGGCAGATTTCAGCCTGTATTTCCTGTAAGCCATCTCTTTGTTTTTACAGTGTGTGTGTAACTTCTCTGAAGAACCAGTTTGGCTTCCTTTTTAATGTTACAATTCAGGCATTCAATAGAGTGTGCAGGTTCATCTTAACTGAGATTCTTCAAAAATTCCTATTGTTTGTAGCTCCCTTAAAGGGATAGAAAGGTCAAATTGAAGTGTGCATAAATGAATTTCAATTTCAAATAGAAGCATTTTAGCAAAATACTTCCATTAGCAAAAATTCTTCTAGTAAAAGTTAATAGTTTTTCTGTGGCATACGCACATATCCTGTGAGGGCCTTTTCACCAGTATTCAAGCTCAGAGAGCTGAAGTTGATGTGTATTTCTTCTGTGAAGATGTAATTTGTCTCTTAAAAGCTCCCACGGACTCTGAGAAGGTGTGGTGTTTGAATACTGGTGTACTGGCCCTCACAGGATATGTGCATATGCTGCAGAAAAACTGTAATGGAAGTATATTGCAAAAATGCTTCTTTTTAACATTTAAATGATCCTACACACATTTCGATTTTGACCTTTCTATCCCTTTAAATAATATGTATCTTTCTTAAAGAACTGCTCAGGTATTTCTCCATGCATTCTTTATTTTTGGTGTAGTTATACAATTCATGTGTCTGAATACAAACTCCCATTAATGAACGGTATCTTTTAGCCAATACAAAAATGCTGTTTTTCCAAATAAGTGCAAGATTACGAGTGGAGCGCGAACAGTTATGGGTGTTTGAGCGAATCGTTTATTTTGCTCATATTACAAGTTGAAAGTAAACATGATCGCTTGAGTGCAATTAAAGTTAACGCGTGTCCTATGGGAGCCTTGTTATGATGCCGTCAGAGCCGGCATCAGAACATCGCCCTTCAAAGAGGGCAGCAAATGTAAATATATATGTATATGCTTATATATGTATGTGTTAATGCATAAATATATATGTATATAAGCATATGCATATATATTTACTGGGAACACACAGTTCCCATAGACCGCAATGTAAAGGCACTTTTCAGTGCCCTTTTTATTCTAATACCCCACTCCCACCAACTTTAGACCCAAAATACTGCCTAGTGCAGTCATTTTATTAAAAAAATAAGATGCTACTATCTTTATTTTTATACTAGTATGTATTTTGGGGGCATTTGGGGCACATTCATAAAATTAAACAGAGATCTGATCTCTGGTTAATTTTAAAAGCGCTAATTGCTACCGAGATAATTTAGCGCTCCACTTGTAATTAATGAGTTGACGTGATTGCGATATCAGAAGTCCTGAAGTTAGCGCGCATTGAATTTCGCTTGTGTGCAAACAATTTATGTTAAACTTGTAATATGCGCTCTAACCCACCCACGTTAAAAGTTTACTTACAACGATTTAGCGTCCCACTTGTAATCTGTCCCTTAATGTTTTAAAGATTTATGGGAAATCCTTTAGGACTGAGACTTGACAATTGTTATTAATATATATTCCTGGACCTAGTATTCAGCAAGATAAAGAAAAGGACAGTTTATCTACAGCTTCTCAGTGAGGTAACTTTGCCATTAGAACCATGGTATGTAAATACAATAGCACTGAAAAACTTTATTTAATTTCTTTCAGATCCTGACTGGGCATCCTGTAGCCTGGGAGTATTTATTTGTGTGCAGTGTTCAGGGATCCATCGTAATTTACAGTCATCTGGAAGAGTCAAATCTGTGCGTCTTGATTACTGGGATGATGATTCTATACAGGTACAAAGTATTCCATCCAATCTTTTTAGTGATGTCTGAGGGGAATATGTCACAGCAAGAACTGTTCGCTTCTCAATTGGATGAAAATATCGACATTCTGGCTTATAGTGTTTAAGAGAAATTAGTCTCATATAGTTTTAATCAGATGGATATCAGCATGATCTAATGTGGCATTTTAATCTGTTGAACTTTAAATGGTCAGGAAACTTTAAATAGTTATTTTGTGTTTTTAAACATGTAATATAAGGTTGAATTGACAGGTGCCCTTATCCTATTATATAAAAGGCCAAGTGTGTTTGTCCGAAGCTGTCATGCGCAGTAGAGACAGCACGAGGACAAACACACCTGGCCTTACCTGACAATCCATGCTGTTTGCGGCGAAAGTGGGCGCGGCCGGACAGGAGCGTGGGCGTGGCCGGGCATGGCCGTGGGCTGATCGGTGTGGTCGGGGGCGTGGGTGGGCATGGCAGGGGGGTGGTCTGGCACAGTTGGCGCAACAGAGAGGGGAGAGAAATAGAAAGAGAGGGGGAGAGACAAAAAGAGATAGGAAAGAGCTAAAGAGAGGGGGGGAAAGCAGAAGAGAGGGGACAGTGCAGAAGAGAGGGGAGAGAGAGAGCAAAATAGAGGGGAAAGAGCAAAAGAGAGGGGAAAGAGCAAAATAGAGGGGAGAGAAGGGGGAGAGAGAGCAAAAGAGAGGGGGGAGAGAGAGAAAAAGAGAGGTGGAGAGAGAGCAAAAGAGAGGGGGGAGAGAGAAAAAGAGAGGGGAGAGAGAGAGCAAAAGAGAGGGGGGAGAGAGAGTAATAGAGAGGGGGGGAGAGAGAGCAAAAGAGAGGGATGGAGAGAGAGAGCAAAAGAGAGGGGAGAGAGAGACAAATCAAGAGAGAGGGGGGAGAGAGAGAGCAAAAGAGAGGGGGGAGAGAGAGAGCAAAAGAGAGGGATGGAGAGAAATAGCAAAAGAGAGGGATGGAGAGAGAGAGCAAAAAAAAGGAGAGAGAGACAGAGCAAAAGAGAGGGGGAGAGAGAGAGAGCAAAAGAGAGGGGGGAGAGAAAGCGCAAAAGAGAGGGGGAGAGAGAGAGCACAAAAGAGAGCGGGAGACAGAGAGCACAAAAGAGGGGGGAGAGAGAGCACGCAAAAGAGAGAGAACGCAAAAGAGAGGGGGGAGAGAGAGAGCAAAAGAGAGGGGGGAGAGAGAGCAAAAGAGAGGGGGGAGAGAGAGCAAAAGAGAGGGGGGGAGAAAACAAAAGAGAGGGAGAGAGAGGGAGCAAAAGAGAGGGGGGAGAGAGAGAGCAAAAGAGAGGGGGAGAGAGCACAAAATAGAGGGGGGAGAGAGAGAGCAAAAGAGAGGTGGAGCGAGAGCGCAAAAGAGAGGGGGAGAGAGAGCAAAAGAGAGGGGTGAGAGAGAGCAAAAAGAGAGGAGGGAGAGAGAGAGCAAAAGAGAGGTGGAGCGAGAGAGAGAGCAGGGGGAGAGAGCGCAAAAAGAGGGGGAGAGAGCACAAAAGAGAGGGGGAGAGAGAGCAAAGGGTGGGACCGCTGTACTTCAAAAAATGGCCCGTGTGAATGGGCTTTAGGACTAATATAATATTCCTTATTTCAGATCAATATTCCTTATTTCAGACAGTCAGTTTCATTATTTGGGATAATGCATATGAATAAATCATTTTTTCTTACCTTAAAATTGACTTTTTTCCCTGTGGGCTGTTAGGCTCGCGGGGGCTGAAAATGCTTCATTTTATTGCGTCATTCTTGGCGCGGACTTTTTTGGCGCCAAAAATTTCTATGTCATTTCCGGCGTCATACTTGTTGCCGGAAGTTGTTCGTGTTTGCGTCATTTTTTTGACGTTTTGCGCCAAAAATGTCGGTGTCACCGGATGTGGCGTCATTTTTGGCGCCAAAAGCATTTAGGCGCCAATAATGTGGGCGTCTTTTTTGGCGCTAAAAAATGTGGGCGTCATTTTTGTCTCCACCTTTTTTTCACATTATTTAAGTCTCATTTTTCATTTGCTTCTGGTTGCTAGAGGCTTGTTCATTGGCATTTTTTCCCATTCCTGAAACTGTCTTTTAAGGAATTTGATAGATTTTGCTTTATATGTTGTTTTTTCTCTTACATATTGCAAGATGTCTCAGATTGACCCTGGATCAGAAGGATTCTGTCTCAGATATTGACACTGATAAATCTTCATATTTATTTAAAATGGAATTTATTCGTTCTTTACTTAAAGAAGTTTTAATCGCATTAGAGATGGAGGAATCTAGTCCTCTTGATACTAAATCTACTAAGCGTTTAAATTCGGTTTTTAAACCTCCTTTAGTTATTCCGGACGTTTTTCCTGTCCCTGATGCTATTTCTGAAGTAATTTCTAGGGAATGGAATAATCTGGGTAATTCATTTACTCCTTCTAAAAGGTTTAAGAAATTGTATCCTGTGCCATCTGACAGATTAGAGTTTTGGGACAAAATCCCTAAAGTTGATGGGGCTATCTCTACTCTCGCTAAACGTACTACTATTCCTACGGCAGATAGTACTTCCTTTAAGGATCCTTTAGATAGGAAAATTGATTCCTTTCTAAGGAAAGCGTATTTATGTTCAGGTAATCTTCTTAGGCCTGCTATTTCTTTGGCTGATGTTGCGGCAGCTTCCACTTTTTGGTTGGAGGCTTTGGCACAACAAGTGTCAGATCATAATACTCATAGCATTGTTAAAATTCTTCAACATGCTAATAACTTTATTTGTGATGCCATCTTTGATATCATTAGAGTTGATGTCAGGTATATGTCTTTAGCTATTTTAGCTAGAATAGCTTTATGGCTTAAAACTTGGAATGCAGATATGTCTTCTAAGTCAACTTTGCTTTCCCTTTCTTTCCAAGGTAATAAATTGTTTGGTTCCCAGTTGGATTCTATTATTTCAACTGTTACTGGGGGGAAAGGAACCTTTTTACCTCAGGATAAAAAATCTAAAGGTAAATATAGGGCTGCTAATCGTTTTCGTTCCTTTCGTCAGAATAAGGAACAGAAGCCTGATCCTTCCCCTAAAGGAACGGTTTCTGTTTGGAAACCATCTCCAGTCTGGAATAAATCCAAGCCTTTCAGAAAGCCAAAGCCAGCTCCCAAGTCCACATGAAGGTGCGGCCCTCATTCCAGCACAGCTGGTAGGGGGCAGATTACGATTTTTCAAAGAAATTTGGATCAATTCGATTCACAGTCTTTGGATTCAGAACATTGTTTCACAAGGGTACAGAATAGGTTTCAAGGTAAGGCCTCCTGCAAGAAGATTTTTTCTTTCTCGCATTCCAATAAATCCAGTGAAGGCTCAAGCATTTCTGAAATGTGTTTCAGATATAGAGTTGGCTGGAGTAATTGTGCCAGTTCCAGTTCTGGAACAGGGTCTGGGGTTTTACTCAAATCTATTCATTGTACCAAAGAAGGAGAATTCCTTCAGACCAGTTCTGGATTTAAAAATATTGAATCGTTATGTAAAGATACCAACATTCAAAATGGTAACTATAAGGACTATTCTGCCTTTTGTTCAGCAAGGGCATTATATGTCCACAATAGATTTACAAGATGCATATCTGCATATTCCGATTCATCCAGATCACTTTCAGTTTCTGAGATTCTCTTTTCTAGACAAGCATTACCAGTTTGTGGCTCTGCCGTTCGGCCTAGCGACAGCTCCAAGGATTTTTTCAAAGGTTCTCTGTGCCCTTTTATCTTTAATCAGAGAACAGGGTATTGTGGTTTTTCCTTATTTGGACGATATCTTGGTACTTGCTCAGTCTTCACATTTAGCAGAATTTCATAAGAATCGACTTGTGTCGTTTCTTCAAGAACATGGTTGGAGGATCAATTTACCAAAGAGTTCATTGATTCCTCAGACAAGGGTAACCTTTTTAGGTTTCCAAATAGATTCAGTGTCCATGACTTTGTCTCTGACGGACAAGAGACGTTTGAAATTGGTTTCAGCTTGTCAAAACCTTCAGTCTCAATCATTCCCTTCGGTAGCCTTATGCATGGAAATTCTAGGTCTTATGACTGCTGCATCGGACGCGATCCCCTTTGCTCGTTTTCACATGCGACCTCTTCAGCTTTGTATGCTGAACCAGTGGTGCAGGGATTATACAAAGATATCACAGTTAATATCTTTAAATCCGATTGTACGACACTCTCTGACGTGGTGGACAGATCACCATTGTTTAGTTCAAGGGGCTTCTTTTGTTCTTCCAACCTGGACTGTGATCTCAACAGATGCGAGTCTGACAGGTTGGGGAGCTGTATGGGGGTCTCTGACAGCGCAGGGGGTTTGGGAATCTCAGGAGGCGAGATTACCAATCAATATTTTGGAACTCCGTGTGATTTTCAGAGCTCTTCAGTCGTGGCCTCTTCTGAAGAGAGAATCGTTCATTTGTTTTCAGATGGACAATGTCACAACCGTGGCATATGTCAATCATCAAGGGGGGACTCACAGTCCTCTGGCTATGAAAGAAGTATCTCGGATACTTGTATGGGCGGAATCCAGCTCCTGTCTAAACTCTGCGGTTCACATCCCAGGTATAGACAATTGGGAAGCGGATTATCTCAGTCGCCAGACGTTACATGCGGGCGAATGGTCTCTTCACCCAGAGGTATTTCTTCAGATTGTTCAAGTCTGGGGACTTCCAGAAATAGATCTGATGGCCTCTCATCTAAACAAGAAACTTCCCAGGTATCTGTCCAGATCCAGGGATCCTCAGGCGGAGGCAGTGGATGCATTGTCACTTCCTTGGAAGTATCATCCTGCCTATATCTTTCCGCCTCTAGTTCTTCTTCCAAGAGTGATCTCCAAGATTCTAAAAGAGCGTTCGTTTGTTCTGCTGGTGGCTCCAGCATGGCCTCACAGGATTTGGTATGCGGATCTTGTTCGGATGGCTACTTGCCAACCTTGGACTCTTCCGTTAAGACCAGACCTTCTATCTCAAGGTCATTTTTTCCATCAGGATCTCAAATCATTAAATTTGAAGGTATGGAGATTGAACGCTTGATTCTCAGTCATAGAGGTTTCTCTGACTCCGTAATTAATACTATGTTACAGGCTCGTAAATCTGTGTCTAGGAAGATATATTATCAAGTCTGGAAGACTTACATTTCTTGGTGTTTTTCTCATCAATTTTCCTGGCATTCTTTTAGAATTCCTAGAATTTTACAGTTTCTTCAGGATGGTCTGGATAAAGGTTTGTCTGCAAGTTCCTTGAAAGGACAAATTTCTGCTCTTTCTGTGCTATTTCACAGAAAGATTGCTAATCTTCCTGATATTCATTGTTTTGTACAGGCTTTGGTTCGTATAAAACCTGTCATTAAGTCAATCTCTCCTCCTTGGAGTTTGAATTTGGTTCTGGGGGCTTTACAAGCTCCTCCGTTTGAACCTATGCATTCTTTGGATATTACATTTTTTTCTTGGAAAGTGTTGTTCCTTTTGGCCATCTCTTCTGCTAGTAGAGTTTCTGAGTTATCTGCTCTTTCTTGTGAATCTCCTTTTCTGATTTTTCATCAGGATAAGGCGGTGTTGCGGACTTCATTTAAATTTTTACCTAAAGTTGTGAATTCTAACAACATTAGAGAAATTGTGGTTCCTTCATTGTGTCCTAATCCTAAGAATTCTAAGGAAAGATTATTACATTCTTTGGATGTAGTTAGAGCTTTGAAATATTATGTTGAAACTACTAAAGATTTCCGAAAGACTTCTAGTCTATTTGTTATCTTTTCTGGTTCCAGGAAAGGTCAGAAGGCCTCTGCCATTTCTTTGGCGTCTTGGTTAAAGTCTTTGATTCATCATGCTTATGTCGAGTCGGGTAAAACTCTGCCTCAAAGGATTACAGCTCATTCTACTAGGTCAGTTTCTACTTCCTGGGCGTTTAGGAATGAAGCTTCGGTTGATCAGATTTGCAAAGCAGCAACTTGGTCTTCTTTGCATACTTTTACTAAATTCTACCATTTTGATGTGTTTTCTTCTTCTGAAGCAGTTTTTGGTAGAAAAGTACTTCAGGCAGCTGTTTCAGTTTGATTCTTCTGCTTATAATTTCATTTTTTTTCATTATAAGATTAAAACTTTATTTTGGAGTGTGGATTATTTTTCAGCGGAATTGGCTGTCTTTATTTTATCCCTCCCTCTCTAGTGACTCTTGCGTGGAAGTTCCACATCTTGGGTATTTATTATCCCATACGTCACTAGCTCATGGACTCTTGCTAATTACATGAAATAAAACATAATTTATGTAAGCACTTACCTGATAAATTCATTTCTTTCATATTAGCAAGAGTCCATGAGGCCCACCCTTTTTTTGTGGTGGTTATGATTTTTTGTATAAAGCACAATTATCCCAATTCCTTATTTTTTATGCTTTCGCACTTTTTTCTTATCACCCCACTTCTTGGCTATTCGTTAAACTGATTTGTGGGTGTGGTGAGGGGTGTATTTATAGGCATTTTGAGGTTTGGGAAACTTTGCCCCTCCTGGTAGGAATGTATATCCCATAGCTCATGGACTCTTGCTAATATGAAAGAAATGAATTTATCAGGTAAGTTCTTACATAAATTATGTTTTTCTTGCATTTTTTGTGGCTCTTGTTTAATGTGTGAGATATCATGCATTTGGTTAACTATTACAATTATATATATAAATTATAGGATAGCCCACTACCAATGAACTATAAAAGACAGACATGGGTATTCAGCAGCTTCGTTAGCTTCCGAATGCAGAAGTAGACGGCCCCTTGTGGACTTCAACTATTTTTGGTGCCGGATTTATGCTTGTGAAAGATCGCCACACTAAGATCTATGCAAATCCAGATCTTATAAATCTAGATCTTATTAAAGAGATGCTCAAATAATTAATTTCATAACTTAATTGAATATGGCGAAGAGATCTATTTTCAGTGTATGGGCAAAACCACTACTTTCTAGGGAGATGAAAAGCACAGTTTGCTGGTTTATTAAGTCTGTTTAGCTGTCACCTTGAACAGGACAGTCCCGTGTTATGTTTAAGGCCTTTTTCCAGAAATCCGATAATGAGTTTTTAGTGCTAAAAGTGCTTATAGCGAACTATTATTCTGCCGATAATTATCAAACGATAGATTATCATCGACCCCTTCGTTAGTAAACACATTCTACTGATGCAAATTCACCTATTCATTTTGGACAACAGAGTTTAAGGGGTAGATTTATCAAATGCCAGGCGGATTCACTGTCCGCCCTGCAGATGTCGCGAATCATGTCCGCACGATATTGCACAAGCATTGACACCGCTAGCAGGAAACTTTGGCCGTAGAAATTGTTATTCATTTTGCCTGTTTTTTCCCAGAAAGATATATTTGAACATTGTAGTTTGTCCACTGCCCCAGAGGAGCTGGAATACATTCTGTGGAATCCTCTAACCCTCCTACATAATGCAAAGTAAATGCTTGATGTGCAGAAGCTTATTAATATCTGTCCCTGATTGGTCATAGCAATGGAGAAAAGATAAACAATATTAAACTGTCTTTTAAGAGGGCTTCTCCAGGGCTTTTTTTTAGAGAATCTGTCTCCTAGGGCAAAAATCCAAAATGTTCACCACCCAAATTCTAAAGTGCACCCCCCCCCCACACACACACACACACACTAGCCCTTGCATGTCTCACTGTATGACAACACTACACATGGAGAGGAGGATAGTTACAGTTAACACATTTTAAAATAATAATTTATAAGTCTGACTTCAAAATGAATTACAAACACACACACAGACACTCACACACTCACACACTCAACACACACAGACAAATACTTGCACACATACAAACAGACACAAACACTCCTACAAGCAGTAACATACACACACAACACACAAACACTCACAAATACACACAAGCACTCACACATGCAGACACAAACAACAGGAGTTGCTGACTCTAGCAGTGGCAGTGGGGCTAGCCACAGACAGAGAAGCAGATATTGCTTGACTGGGGTGCATCACCTTAGCAGCACTTCATATAAATTCTACAGTAATAACAGCTTAGTATGGTATTCATAAATTATCCAAAAGCTTGAAGAAAGGTGATAGCAGTCATATATATATATATATATATATATATATATATATATATATATATATATATATATATATAGAGAGAGAGAGAGAGAGAGAGAGAGAGAGAGAGAGAGAGAGAGAGAGAGAGAGAGAGAGAGAGAGAGAAAGAGAGAGAGAGTCCAAGTAAACCCTTACTCGGCCAGTGTATATGGGGTATATATGGGGAATATAAAAAGCAGGCAAACAACAGGAATATAAACAGCAAGCCTTTTTATGTGCATAAGATATCCAAACAGAGGGCCTTAAGCCATTGCGTTTCGGCTCACACACAAGCCTTTCTCAAGTGGAGGCCACGACATCCACTTGAGAATGGCTTGTGTGTGAGCTGAAACGTCATTGCTTAAAGGGACAGTCAAGTATAAATTAAACTTTCATTATTCAGATCGGACTTTTAATTTTAATTGACTTTCCAATTTACTTTTATCATCAAATTTGCTTTTTTCTCTTGGCATTCTTAGTTTAAACTAAACATAGGTAGGCTCATATGCTAATTTCTAAGCCTTTGAGGGCTGCTTCTTATCACATGCTTTTTAAATCTCTTTTCAACACAAAGAGACAGAAAGTACATGTGGGCCATATAGATAACACTGTGTTCAGGCACAGGGGGTTATTTAAGATCTAGCACAAAACAATGCTAAATTTAAGACAATAGATAATAAACAGTCATGTGATCAGGGGGCTGGAAGAAGGTTCCTAGATACAAGGTAATCACAGAGGTAAAAAGTACATTAATATAACTGTGTTTGTTATGCAAAACTGGGGAATGAGTAATAAAGGGATTATCTATCTTTTAAAACAATAACAATTCTATGGTTGACTGTCCCTTTAAAGTGAAAGTAAATCCTAGCATTTTACAAATGCTAGGATTGACTTTTGAAACAAATAAAGGGGACGTTTTTAGCTGCTACAGCAGCACACAGCTAAACAAATTTTTAGCCGTGTGCTGCTGTAGCAGCTAAGAATGGCGATTAGTTAAAACAAATAAAGGCGCTTTCTACATGAAGTATCTTATACTTCATGAATGAAAGTGCCCTTTATTTGTTTCAAAAGTCAATCCTAGCGTTTGTACAACATTAGGATTTACTTTCACTTTAAAGTCCTCTGTTTGGATTTCTTATGCACATACAAAGGCTTGCTGTTTATATTCCTGTTGTTTGCCTGCTTTTTGTATTCCCCATATATACTGGCCGAGTAGGGGTTTACTTGGATTCTATATAATCTGTTTAGCAGTGCACCAGGAGGTTGGACTATTTGCTGAGTGCCGTTTCCTAGTTGAAGTTCAATCCTATTGGCTGATCCAATCAGCCAATAGAATGCAAGCTCAATCATATTGGCTGATTGGATCAGCCAATAGGATTGAACTTCAATCCTATTGGCTGATTGCATCAACCAATAGGATTTTTCCTACCTTAATTCCGATTGGCTGAAAGAATTCTATCAGCCAATCGGAATTGAAGGGACGCTATCTTGGATGACTTCATCTGATCATGTTGATAACTTAATGGAAACACTTATGTCATAATAATAACTTTTGGTTTAGAATATTACATATATGTACACACATGATAATAATAATATAGAATAATGGTTATGACTCAGTGTAACAATATACGTCCACTCATATGATTGTCACATACTATATAGCTCTCTAATGAAAGAATTAAACAAGCTACGTGTCACCAATTATTAATATATGCTCTACTGAGTACTCTTATTACTACACACTATACCTTTATTACTACACACTATACCTTTAACTGAGTGGGTGTGTGTACATATTTTTTAGACTATTAGATCGATCCAATGAATAGACACTGAGTCTCATATATATCGATATGTCTTGAATCATATAGTGGAATTGATACTCCTCCCCCATGGTTGCCTTCTCTGCGCTCATTGCCCTGAGATACCATTAGATTCTATCAATGATCAGTCTACTTTTTGACACATTGTATTTCACATACTGCCTATCGTTAATACATGCATTTGATCTATGTACAAGCCTGCTGTCTAGGCATATTTTAGAGGCCAAAAATACTCTGCATGCCTGCTTACTCTGTATAGAGCGCTGTTTAGCATATGTCACAGCAGTATGCTAATTAGCCATGTGTTTGGGCTATACCTCAAGTCATGCACACGTCGGCTCTGTAAAATTGTGCCCAATCCGTCACTGATCAGATAAATGTTGCTTAACAGCGTATATTTAAGAATTGACTGAAGGAGCTATATCGTAAGTAGGAACACATAATCCTATAACATATGCACGATATAAATAAGACTCTCTTGATGACACTACTACAATATGTACTATTTATATACGCACTGAGTTTGACTACGGTGTCCATTTAATCAGAATTACACCCAGGAGACAGTATTAAGTGCCATAACGATAGAGAAGGATGGGGATATTAGACGTATTACATTACTAAATACACATATACATATATACAGCTGTCGTTATATCTGCTTTTATACCTGCTTCTGTATCCTGCTTGGGATTTATTGTTCTAACTTAATGTGATTCATACGAGCTAATACATGCAATGCTATATAACTTTGAATCTATGGACTTTATTGAAGTAACACATTTGGTACTAAATATAGTTGAATGGTTCCTATATGTTGTTTACACTAGAATATATATATATATATATATATATATATTTGTTATGGGAACACACTATGCATTTAATGTTTATATATGTTTATATATTTTTGTAACCAGGCAACTGTGATGTTGCCATGAAAACACAGTTTTGGCGCAATTTTTTGAACTGTTTGATGGGTGGTGCTTAGTACATTTATGATTCACTGTTTTTACTTGCACATTGTTTGGTCTGAGGAAGGGGTCTGTGAACCCCGAAACGTTACCACGTAACAAATAAGTATTATTGTATCCAAACCCAGTGAGTGCAGTTCCTGCTTGAAGGAAGATCTATTTATATACTGACTTTGCACCCTGATGACCCACCTGAATTGTGATAGCAGATACATATGGGATATATATATATATATATATATATATATACAAATTCCAGAAAATAGGAGCGCACTTGCCGGGTCTTAAACAAGTAATAATATTTATTTAAACAACGTGACGTTTCGGGGTGGTTAGCCCCGTCCTCAGACCATTACTAATGGTCTGAGGACGGGGCTACGTTTCGGGGTGGTTAGCCCCGTCCTCAGACCATTACTAATGGTCTGAGGACGGGGCTAACCACCCCGAAACGTCACGTTGTTTAAATAAATATTATTACTTGTTTAAGACCCGGCGAGTGCGCTCCTATTTTCTGGAATTTGTATGCAATTTGATTGAATGCACCCCGGGCAGCTTTAAACTTAAAAAGTGCGTGCAGTGCCCTATGGACATTGAATATATATATATATATATATATATATAAATTCTAATTCAGTATTCAGAAAAAAAGATGTGTACCTCAATGCAGCATACTAAAATCTGAGTAAAACGCTGCATTTCTTGTAAATATAATTTATTAATTGCAAAACTTGATCACTCATATACTGGGTGTAGGCGCATGCCACAGAAAGCTGGAGCAGCAAGCATGTGAGGATTTGAGGATCTGTGCAGCTGCACACACTGCTCTCTTCAGCCTTGAGGCTGTGTGACTCGTCTCACACTGTATCCATGCAGCCTTGCACAGACAGCATCCAGTCTGCTCGTCCCCTTAGCCCTGCTCTTTCTGCTGTGGCCCTAAGATCAACTAACTGAACTTTGTTAGGGGAACATTGCTTTGTAGAAAGGTGTCAGGGGGAAGAATAAGTGAGTGCACACATGTCCCTCCCCCATGCAGCATTGTCTAGTGCAAGGTGAGAGGGGACTTGTTCCTAGCAAAGAAGTGACATGTGCTGCTGTGGCTGATGTATAGTGTCATGCTGATATTTCACACATTAAGGTAAGGTTTATTTTTATAGGTTTTTTTTTCTCTCCGTCTCAGATTTTACAGCTTCTCATGGTAGTTCTGCTGTTCCAGTCAGTAAACTTATATTTGTCTGTACCTCCATGCTTCTTTCTCAATATTTACCTTGCTTTGCTCCTGTTGGCTGCCCTAAATTTCTTTAACCAGCTAACCTCACACCAGAATCACATTCAAAAGCATATTAAATGAATCCACAGTGGAGGAATTTATATATGTATTTACTTATTAGTACTGCTTAGGTCCAGTTTCACATATTGCAATTGATTTTTTTTTATTTTTTTTTAATGATTAGCCCAGCAGTGCTGGGTTAATAATTTAAAAAAAGTTATAAAATAAATTGACTTAGTTGTTTTTTGGGATGTTGGATTGGAGATCGAAATTGCATGGGGGGGGGGGGGGGCAAGGAAATGTTTGCCCAGGGTCCAGTCAATATTAAAGACGGCCCTGTTTGTGGGTTTTGCTTATTGGTTGATATGTGCAGGAGCTCATTTATATATGTCCCTGATTGGCCACAGCATAGGAAGTAAGATTAAGGGGTGTGTCCTGGTCCTGCAAAACAATACACATAACAAATCTTTTTGCAATGTAACAAATATTTTCTAGCACATAAGTGATAGATGTATTTTAATTTACATTTAAATATTAAAAAAATGTGGGTTTGTTAAAATGTAAATTGTGCATGCAAACAAATATGTGAATAGTCCAGAAATGTCACTAGAAAGTGTAAAAATAGTTTTTAATGGTTCTAAACATCTTACGAAATGCTTTTGGTCTGTGTCAAAATGTCGTCTTACAAACTATTGCAGTGTTTTTTTGCGTCAAGCATTTGAAAACATTCTGAATAAATTGTTCATTTCAAGGTTTTCAAATGATTTGGATTGGGTGAAATTTTGAAAACAATTGGTAATGATCACAAACTGTGCATACATTACCAGAAATTTCACTTTTAATTTATGTGCAGTGTTTTCTAAACCACTTGTGATTTCTTATGTTTCAGTTTATGAAAAACCACGGAAACCAGCAAGCAAATGCTGTATATGAAGCTTATATACCTCCTTTTTACTACAAACCCAGGGCCAAAGACTACACGTAAGTTATTACTAATTACATTTTTGTAAATTACTCTTCCATTAAAATAAACAGAAACACTATATATAATACTGTGTAAAGGCTGCATTATTTAGCCTGTCGTCAGTTTATGCACATTTGTTTCTCAGACAATTACAAAAGTCGGTCATTAATTACCTAATGGTCCGTAATGGTAATCATCAACTATTTCTTGTTACCAATGGTCTGGACTTGTAATCTTTATCTATTTCAGTTAACAACAAAATATAGCTTCTAATATAAAATGAAGAAGAGAGAGCTCCCAAATGTATAAATCATTTTATTAATTTGAAAACATATAGCCAGTACAGTCCTTATGCACATTATTAAAGGGATACTAAACCCAAATTCTGTTCAGCACCTTTGAAAGCACTTGCTGATTGGTAGCTACATTTAGACACAAGACAGCAAGTGCTAACCAGTGTCTGAACCAAAAATAGGCTGCTCCTTAGCTTTCATGCCTGCTTTTTCAAATAAAGATACCAAGTGAACAAAGAAAAATTGATAATAGGAGTAAATTAGAAAGTTGCTTAAAATTGTATGCTCTATCTGAATCATAAAAGAAAAGATTTGGGTTAAGTATCTCTTTAAGTTTAATTTTGCAAAGATCATGGTAAAATGTTTGGATTTACCTCCATATTTGTTGGATTTAGTATCATTATCCTCTTTTACGGATTTCAGTACAAGTAAAGGGGAGGACTGGCAACTTTTGGCACATGGAGCAATTACTACCCAGTGGCCTTGGTTATCATGTGGACCTTTCTAACAAATGCATGTAGGAAAGCCTACAGCTATAACCAGTACTTTTGGGGCATTCAGGATGACAATCCCCAGCTAAGGTGCATAGTAATTTGGGCACTGGGCTGGGCAGGCACATCTCTGTCATCAAGTCGGGCAGTTTAGGTAAGACAGAATATATCTACAGCGACATAAAACCTAGACACCCCTATATATGTATGTATGTTTATATACACATGCTGTAGACAGATACACATTTAAATGAATTAATGAAAATAAAAAAACAAAATAAACTGCTGGGCACTGCACCTTCTGCACTGATTCAAATTCCACCACCAAGAGTGGCCAGTTGGGCCTTTGCCACCCTGCTCCCTGGTTCAGTCCACCCCCATCCTGTAATGAGCCTGAGATTATTTAATCCTAAAGATATAACTACTGAGCACACATGACAAATTTGCTGGTAATGCTAAACCAAATAAAAAAAGCACACATTGCTCACATAGCAATGAGAATAGGAATAGAAATGGTAACATACAGTAAGGAAAATAACCTTCAATGGATTTCTGTGCTTTTATTGTTTGAGTTGCGAGTCAGTATAGTAAGCAGGGAAAGTGAGTGTAAAATGAGTGTCTACACTGCAGCAAAACCTGAAAGGGGATAAGTAATTGGCGATAAAATTAAACATTTGATATACAAAACATACTTATTGTGAGAGACACATTTTAATTTGACAATGCCGCTTAAAATCCTATTTTACAATTTGTTTTAATTAAACATAACTTAAACATAACTCATGTTTTCATGTTCCATACCTAGATTATATATACTGTATTTAGGGGGTTGTCACAGTTCATGTAAAGGGAAAAAACACAGAGATAGACCCCTAATTTAAAAAAAAAAAAAAAGCCATTTATTGTTTGTGTCATATCCTCCATAAAATGCTGTTCCAATAGACTGTGAACCCCATGTGATTGTGACTCCTAATCAGCTACACTTTATTTGTTAATCATCCTCGGAGCAGGGCAGTTAATACCAAACCAACATGAGATATCAACATTCATGCACATCAAACACTTCAGAAGGAAATATTCTTCATGGGTTTTACAGTCCTTATCTGCTGTCAACAGTTATGTTTTTTAAAGTAAATTAGAAAGCATAAAAACTGAAATATGGGAGAGGCACATATTCTGTTGATGAGCAACTGATCATAGACCACATTAGAAGACTTTGATGAATGGCTACATAAATTGATACACAAATTGGCTTGAAAATTACACAAAGCTATTTGATAAATAAAGAAATACGTGATTGTAGAGGTTAAAGGGACAGTCTAGTCAAAATTAAACTTTCATTATTTAGACAGGACATGCCATTTTAATCAACTTTCCAATTTACTTTTATCATCAAATTTGCTTTTTTCTTTTGGTATTCTTAGTTGAAACTAAACCTAGACAAACTCATATGCTAATTTATAAGCCCTTAAGGAATGCCTCTTATCACATGGATTTTAAATTGATTTTTAACACAAAGAGACTGAAAGTACCCATATAGATAACACTGTGTTCAGGCACAGAAAGTTATTTAAAGGGACAGTACACTGTAAAATTGTTTGTCTTTTTGTGCTTGTTGGGTTAGAGCGCAATTGAATATTTTTTACGTGTAATATGCATGCAAACTGATGTGCGCAAAAAGCCAAAGTCTAACGGTGTTAACGCGCGAGTGGTAGCACAAACTACTTGTAATCTGGCCCATAGTATATAAAAACTGACATTTTATAAAACCCTGCAACCAGCACAGGTCAAAGCCACTCACCTTTTATGTATAAAGTTATTCTGCTGCATTTGTGATACACTTGTGTAGGCTTGAGTTCTATTTAAAGCTTATATAGTGAATACACAGAGCAGCCCATGCTTTTATACACTCAATAATAATAACCTAATACATAACTCACAAGATTTTCCTATTTCAGATTCAGGCTGGAGGTGGAGTCATGATAACATAGACGGTGAAGTTGGTTGTTGGCGTAGTGTGCCATTGGCAGAGTTGATGCAATGTAGAGACATGGTCAAGCATAGTTGGGATAAATGATAGGGAATGTAGAGAAGAAGAAGGAATAGAGCTGCTGAAATATGTATCGAAATACAGGATAATTGTGAGCTCTGCTTTAAGTGCTCATGCAAGAAACGCCAACATTTTGCTGCACACCTACAAAATAACTTTATTTAGACAGAGTAAAAAAAATGAAAAGGAAAAAAGCAAGTAGAAATGGATGGAAAAGACCATCACCTCGATCACATACTTGGCGACGTGCGCAAAAACAAGTTCTCCATTTTTTTCTCAAATCACAAAATCACAAACCCGGAGCAGCACACAAGTTACGCACGTAGATTTTACATGGCGTGCACAGTTTTTACTCCCACAGACTAACATAGAACTGGAGTCGGCAGTCGGTATTACAATGGCAGCTTATGAACTTGGATGCAATGTGTGCAATATGTTCAAATACGTCTCAGTGTCCTACTCCTCCTCAATTCAGTAGTAACTCACTCTACAGCTCTGGTGTTTGCTCCTCTCTCTCACTCTCTATACCTCCACTCCTAGGCCCTGTGTTGTAGCTCAGTGAACAATCCTAGCATAGGCAAATATGGCGGTTACACATGGGTTTATATAGGTTTTTTTCACGTGTCCGTTTATTAATTGGTTTCGGTTTCAATTTTTATGAGTGAAGTCAACACAGACACTCCTACTCTTTAATCTTCAATTGCGCATGCAATATACTGGAGTAAAGTACTGGCGATGCCAGAAACGTGGAGTTGCGCACATTTCTGAACATCGGCAGTTTGGCCTACTTATGCCAGTATATCATATGGTGGCGTGGGTTATGTGATTCACCCGATGTGCGAGGTGAACTTACGGGCGACGTGGGTTTCAGCAGCTGCGCTGAAACTTATGTGAACTATGTGATTGCACCCTAAAAGTGCAATGCCAGATTTGTTGTAACAGCATTTAATAATTGACAAACTGATAGGTATGCAAACTGGTATTTATAGCCATTTATAACCAGTCATTCATTGGTTAACTCATGTTGAAAAAGATGGAAAAAAAAAGAAAACTCTCAAGTACATTTAAAGGGACAGTCTAGTCAGAGTTAAACTTTCATGATTCACACAGAACATGCATATTTTCAACAACTTTCCAATTAACTTTTATTTTCTAATTGTCTTTGAGTTCCCATGGTATCTTTTGTTGAAAAGCATCCTTTGTTGAAGAGCATCCTATGTAGGCTCAGGATCAGTAATTTACTGAGAACTAGCTGGATGGATGCACATGTATGCCTCTTGTCATTGGCTTACCAGATGTGTTCAGCTAGCTCCCAGTAGTCTGGAATAAACAATATACTTTTTTCCCCATTTACTTATTCATTAAGAAACACACTTTTTTTAAATCAATTGAAACACACTTTTTAGAATCCACTTAATCTGATATGTTTTTTTATTTTCATTATCTTATGGGTCTCATAAAATGCGTTGCTGCTTTTCATGACACTTAGATTACTATCTCTGAGATGTAATAGATAATAGTTAATTGGAACATTGTTTAAAATTGTATGCTCCTATCTAAATAATTAAAGAAACATTTTGGGTTTAATCTACCTTTAACAATCACTATTCTACATAGTAGAGATATGCATTCAGCTTTGGACAAATATAAATTCGGCGAGTTGTCTAATTTACGAACAGCCATTTCATTATTGGGCAAAATGGATGAAGAACAAATGATTGCTTGACCAAATACATTTATTACTTTGTTTGTGCTGTTCAGATCCAAAAAAGGTGCAGGAAGGGGGAGCTATATTTGGCTAATCAGCTTTTTTGTAAGTAATGATGTACAGGGGTCTGATCAGTTTTGTGTGTATTGTCCTCTGTCCAATCCTGGGATAGTATTATTAATGATTTATTTTAGGGACAGCCAATCAGGACACTAAATGTTGGATTTAATCTAGCATAGGGAGGTGGTAGACTAGGTAAAGCTCAGACAATGGGGCCTATTTATCAAAGGTCTTGCGGACCTGATCCGACAGTGCGGATCAGGTCCGCAAGACCTCGCTGAATGCGGAGAGCAATATGCTCTCCGCATTTAACATTGCACCAGCAGCTCACAAGAGCTGCTGGTGCAACGCCGCCCCCTGCAGACTCAGCAGGGGGGTGTCAATCAACCCGATCGTACTCGATCGGGTTGATTTCCAGCGATTCTTTAGACCGCTGCTTCATAAATTGTGTTTCTGGCGAGTCTGAAGACTCGCCAGAAACACGGGCCCACAAGCTCCGTTCGGAGCTTGATAAATGGGCCCCAATCACTTTGACTAGTGGTACTGAAATGTGCAGTTGTGTGGCTTCTGTAAGCTTGTCTCAAATTCAATCAGTGAGTTGTATGTTCTGTTAGCATTGAAAGATTTTTTTTTTTAATTTGTCAAATTCTATAATGTAAGATTTTTTGTTAAAAATGTTGCATATATTTCCTGTTCCCATTGGAAGCAAATCCAAATCCAATATTCGTCTGAAAGAAAGACCACATGTATGACATTTGGCTCAACCGAACATTGGGAAACAAATCTTTCAGATGAAACAAATGTTTTGCTTCTGCTCATCTCTGCTATACAGCTCACAACAAAAAAATATTCTGTGAAAATACTAATCATTAATTTATTATACACATTGGGACCGAATTATCAAGCTCTGAATGGAGCTTGATGCCCCTGTTTCCGCGCGAGCCTTCAGGCTTGCTGGAAACAGCAGTCTAAAGACCACTGCTCCATAACTTGTCTGCTGCCTCTGAGGCTGCGGTCTTCAATCCGCCTGATCCTATACGATCGGGCTGATTGACACCCCCTGCTAGCAGGCGATTGGCCGCAAATCTGCAGGGGGCAGCATTGCACAAGCAGTTCACAAGAACTGCTTATGTAATGATAAATGCCGACAGCGTATGCTGACGGCATTTATCGATGTGCGGCGGACATGATACGCTACATCGTATCATGTCTGCTCGCACTTTGGTAAATTGACCCCCATATCTCAAATAATACAGCAGAAACAAAAATAAAGCAATCTTTTAAAACTTTCTTTTAAAAATGCCACTCTTTGTTAAACCCATGTTGGAGTTTAGTTCAAAGGTGGAAAATCCAATTAACAACTCTCTTATCCAGAGATATATTTTAAACAGTTGTTTAAAATATATTTTTTGCACTGGAATGTTTAAAGGGACGTTGTAAAAAAAAAAAGTTCTCCTCTTTAAAGTGTTACCCAGTGATCTATTTTAACTGCAGGGGGTCTATTTAGCAAAGCGTCAATACGCTCGCCAGACATCGCTAACCCGGATCTGAATATGATACCCTTATTTATCAAAAAAGCCGTCAAAAACACGCGCATCAATTAAGGTGCGAAGAGTATCGTACTGGTGTTAACTAACAGTCATCGATGTCGCGGTTATTCGGGTTTTTCTCAACTTTATTTATACCATGGCTTAAACATGGTGCACATAGATTTTTCACAAAAAAAAAGCAAGTTAGCTATATTATGTTGTGTATTTCATTTGTATCTCTATATTTATTAGGGCGACAAGTTTGGGGCAAAACTTTTTAACAAATTTGTAGAAATAATATTGTCCCATTACTTTGTAATGAGAGACAAATTTGTAGCATAATCCATAAGTAGTAATGTATTTTTCATTTTTATCCCTATATCTACTAGTGCACCAAATGTGGAGCAATAATTTTGTTTGATTTAGAAAGGATATACAATTTTAATAAAGTTTCTAATTTACTTTTATTATGTAATATACTTCATTCTCTTGCAGCATCGAACATAAGCTTTCTGTGTTTTTTTAGACTCCCATTCAGTTCTATGGCATCCGCAACCTCAAAGGTGGCGGATTGAAACTAGGTACGCTACGTCGGAATAGACGCAAGCGTACCTGTTAAATGTTTGATAAATTGGGAAAAGGGTCAAATAGAGTTGAATGTGAATTCGAAACATCTGTAATGATACAAGCATCAATCTGCGTCGGATTGAGAACGTGTGATCGTATTTTACGTCACAAATTTCAACATTTGACGATCTTGACGCTTTGATAACTACGGCGGATCAATCTCGCGACAAATACGATGCGGAATGCAAACGTATTTTCAGTTGATGCTTTGATAAATAGACCCCAGGAGTGTATTAAATCTATTACGCCAGTTTCTTTAGCTTTATTTTGTCAATTTTGTGAACTGTTTATTTATTCTTACATGTCTGTGATTTCCAGGGTCTTAAAAGAACAATGGATCAGAGCAAAGTATGAACGGAAAGAGTTTACATCAAATAGGAGATCTGTGTATGACACAGGTAAATGTTGGAATTGATTGTCATTTTTGCTTAGATAGAGCATTTGAGGTTGAGGTCCATAGGCAGTAAACACTTTGAGATTGTAATATTACATGCTTATTACTTATGCATAGTAAAAGAACTTTGCAATATACTTTCATTATTTAGTTTGACCCTGGAAAGCCCTGTTGTCTCCAGTCTTAAGTCCACATTGGCTCCGCCTCCTCCAAAAAGGAAGAGTTTGACCATTAATAAAAACAATTGCAGCAAACACATTGCTATTCTGTTATTATATAAGGTAATTTGAGGATTACGTGTTTTTTTTTTTTACCTGGAACTAGTTGAGCAGAAGATGGGTTGTAGAAATCAGAAGGAAAATCTGTAAACAGGTCAGGGGTCAGAACCAGAAGAGCTGTCCAGAAACAAATGTCTGAACAAGAGGACAATAATAGCTCAAAAGCCAGAGCACAATTCCAATTATCATGAACCAGTAAATCAGTCCACAAATAGCATATCTCAGTAGAAGGGTCAGACAGGTTACGTAAGCTAGAAACTTTGCTAAGGTCAGAAGAACAGTCCAGGAACAAGAATACTTCAGTCTTCATGCGCAATACCCAAGCACTGAATGGGACACAGAGATGACCTTTTAACACCTCCCCCTGGCTTGGTGCCAGGGACAAGGCCAGGTTCACTTCCAAATAGGAAAGGTATAAAGTAATAAAACTTAGCGCACTGGCTTTGTTACAATGCACAGACCAGGCAGAAGAATAACCAGAGAGCCTGCTGCGCTAATCCAACATTACTTAGTGTGGCGCCTGGCTCTGATTGCAGCAGTTTACCTTCTAATAGCGCTTTAGAACAGCAGCCTCAAGAACAGTGTGACTCCTGATGCGCAGTACAACACCCAGCCCACAGTAAGTAAAGCTTAGGAACCTTATAACACTCCAACTTCGCTGATATATAAATCTATTGGAAGACTGCAGAAAAATGTTACTAAAGTCCACTGAATATCCTGTAAAATATGTGCAAAAAGTCCCTGTACACTGTAGTTAGTAGGGACTATAGGCCCATGGAGTTTGATTTTAGGACTGGTATGTCCATATAATTAACAGGATCTTCAGGGTCATGTGACTAAATTGTGGTCTAGTTTGGGCAAATAACTATCAGGCAATGTAGACAAAAGGGTCTGATGTGAAGTTCATTATAGGTATATAGCTGATAGGAACTATATGGTCATGTGTTCTGATCCGAGGTCTGATCCTGACCCCATATGCAAATGTCTCCCAGTCCTCTTATATATTTAAATAAGGCAGCTTGCAACTCAAATAAGTAGACATATAAGGATATTAAAAATGTTTGAAAAACTGGCCTTAGGGTTACATTTAAAGAGACACTGAACCCATTTTTTTTCTTTTGTTATTCAGATAGAGCATGCAATTTTAACAACATTCTAATTTACTTCTATTAACAATTTTTCTTCGTTCTCTTGCTATCATTATTTGAAAAAGAAGGCATCTAAGCTAAGGAGTCAGCCAATTTCTGGTTTAGACCACTGGACAGCACTTGTTTAATGGTGGGTGAATTTATCCACCAATCAGCAAGAACAACCCATGTTGTTCACCAAAAATGGGCCGGCATCTAAACTTACATTCCTGCTTTTCAAATAAAGATACCAAGAGAATGAAGAAAACTTGATAATAGGAGTAAATTAGAAAGTTGATTAAAATTGCATGCTCTATCTGAATCACAAAAGAAAAAAATGGGTTCAGTGTCCCTTTAAGATATAGCTTAACAATAAATGTTATTCCTGTAAGTTTGTTTGGTAAGCTAACCTTTTTTTTTCTATAAAAGCACACAAGGAAGGTATGCTGTGGAAGAGAGGAAGAGACAATGGACAGTTTTTAAGGAGGAAGTTTGTTTTTTCTGAAGGATTACTAAAGTATTACACTAGAGATGATGTGAGTATTCTTCCTTCACCGCCTGCGTTAAAATACTTTACTACTTTAAATATTTCTTTACTTAAAATAGTACTGGTTCTTTTGCAGTGTGTTTAGTTGGAAAGTTATTTTAGAAAACTTATCATAATAAGAGAGTATTCAACTAGAAACTTAAAACAGATTCACCAATATATATCATTATTTTGTTTACATAAAAATTGTAATTGTGCAGATATTAAGATATGTAAGATGATTACACAATAAACCATAAAACTATATATATATATATATGGAAAACAAGGGTACAAAGGGTGCACACTCCTCTAAGTGTAGTAGGTTAAAAATAAGTGGGAATGTATTTATAAACCAACGAATGCAAATTCACAAAACAGCTATGAGGTAAGAAACACATATATATGTACATCAGACAAACTGATACACTTGTGAAGTTTCTCCTGGGCCGTGAGAATCCTTATATGTGCATATATATATATGTGTTTTTATCATACCTCCTAGCTGTTTGAATGTGTTAGTTTATAAAACAAATTCCACTCATTTTTAACCTACTACGCTTAGAGCAGTGTGCGCCCTTTCTACCCTTGTTTTCCATACAGCTCTATCTGGTTTCCAGTACCGTGTATTTCCAAGGGGTTGCAAATCCTCTCCAGCATTATGCTTTTAAAGGGACCATACAACCTGGGAAGAAGTGTATATCGATACAGTCTTCATTCATTTTTTACGATATCCTTTTTATCATTTTGTACTCCTATATGGGCCGCTCCTAATTGTTGCATTTTATTTTCTTCTTTTGGGGATATGTGTATTCCTTGATTGTGATGCTTGGCAACATTTGACAAAGGTGTTGGAATAACACCAAAACGTTATGACCGTTTTATGATGTCTTTCTAAAATGAATTAAAAGTTTGTATATTGTGCTAAAAAGACCAATGAGTGCATTTTTTCCTCAATAAGGACTATATATATATATACACAGAAATGTTATATGCACTCTCACTAACCAAAAATGACATCAACCCGGGTGCCGGCAGGGGCTTTAAATAGAAAATATACAGACCACACTCGCTGGGTTTCAGACAAACGTCAAAATTTCTTTATTTTGGTGACGTTTCGAGGAAAATTTGAGGAAGGGGAGATTTTCCTCGAAAAGTCACCGGAATAAAGAAATATTGAAGTTTTTCTGAAACCCAGCAAGTGCGGTCTGTATATTTTATATATATGCTGCTTTTTCTATAATGGTTAATATCATCAGATTGTCTTAAGGATATAAAGATCAGAAATGACTGATAAGCTCTAGAGATCTCTGGTTAATTTTATAATTGTGACCCAAATGCCCCCAAAATACAATAGTGTGTATTTTATTAAAAATACAAATTGTAGCATTTTATTTTGTAATAAAATAACTGCACCAGGCAGTTTTTGGAGGCTAAAGTTGGCGAGTGGGGGGTGTTAGAAAAAAAACCCCACACCACTAGAATGTTCCTTTACATTGCGGTCTATGGGAACTAGGTGTTTTCAGTAAATATATATCTATATGCTTATATATGTAGTTATTTATGTGTTAATATGTATATACACGTTAACACATAAATATATATAATTACCAAACAGTGACCGCACCATCTTCTAGATAAATTTACAATATGCTCATGCACGGGATAGAGTCTGGTCCTTGACTCAATAATAACATAATATCAATAAATCCCAGCCAACGAGTCTTAGAAATCTTTCAACAAAGGATTTTTAATTGTATACATAACATATACAATTAAAAATCCTTTGTTTAAAGATTTCTAAGACTCGTTGGCTGGGATTTATTGATATTACATAAATATATATGTATATAGGCACCTGTGCCGTGTATGAAAGCATCAGAACAAGGATCCCATTGGAGCCTATGGAAGTGCGCTCTTGTGAGCACAATGCTTCCCAGCAATGCGAACGCGAGCTTGCATTCACATTGCTGTCAACTTATAATACCAGCGCACATTACCGTGTGCTGGAATTACTCAGTAGAGCACTAATATCGTTGTCACGAAAGCGTTATTTAGCACCCCACTTGTAATCTGGCCCTTAGTGTTTATTGTCCCTTTAATGACTGGTGGAATAAAAGCATCTAAATGAATGTTAGGAATTGTTAGTCTTCAGCTTATTCCTATTGCAGATAATAAAGAATGTATATGTACGTAAGAGTTTCTGTAATGTTCTTTTGCTTTCCATAGATCAGGGGTCTTAGGGGAACAATACCCATTACTACTCTAAATGCCATGTTCCAAGGGGAGAAAATCGGACACCAAAATGGGTTGGAGATTACTTTTGTAAAAGATGGCCAGACAAGGAGCATATTTGTGTACCATGAAAAGAGCGAGGCAAGTAGACTTTTATGTAGTTCCACAAAAACTGTAAGTGGCGACTATTTTGCTGACCTAAAGTTCACACATGCTTGCTTTTCACTGAGGCCTCTTAGCTTTGTGAAATATATATCACTAGAAATTTCCACAAACCAGCTAGTCCTGGGCAAGTAAGAAATTGCAACATCCAAAATTTGTTTGCGTTTGCCCATCTTTAACACTAAATGCACTAATAACTTTTTTGTCTCAAGACTAGTAACGTTTTCCCACTGAGCTCTCTCATATTATTATATGTAGCAGTGGGGACTTGCATGAGGAGATATATAAGGAGCATTATGGGAGAAAAAGGTGAACTGAGGAAAAACAGGACAAAAAATGGCTGTTTGCCATCACATTGCAGAATAGCACTAGAAGGACTATGAGGTAGATTTAGTTTAGAGAGAGAGGAGAGCAGACTGCATAACAAGTTTCTCTTTTATAATGGAATAATTAGAGGGAACAACATCCTGAATACACCTATTGATGCTGAAACATTATGTAATGCAGTGGGACTTCCATGATCAGGTTCACATGACACAAACATCTACTCAACAGGGAAGCATTTAGTATTTGAAATATTTGTTTTTCAACAACATTTTTCTTTTCCAGGAAATTGTGGCTTGGTTTAATGTGCTAAGAGCAGCTCGTTTTAACTACTTGAGGGTAACTTTCCCAGATACACCTGATTCAGAGGTATTAAACATATTAATTTATTATTATTATTATTATTATTATTATTATTATTATTATTATTATTATTATTATTATATATGGGTTTAACCCACTGCTGTCTTTAGCAAATTTATTATTATTATTATTATATATGGGTTTAACTTCTACTATTTTTTAGCAATTTTTATTTGTGTTTGTGGTTCAGAGGTGTAATTAATGGCATATTTTGTCTTTTAACTAAGCTAAAATATTGTAAATACATGATGTGTGTGTTTTGTTATATGTATGTGTATATATACACATATATTATTATATGTGGCTTATCTATAACAGTGAAGCCTGCTTGAAGTTGTCCACACCAATCCCGGTATTGAAGTGTAAATCAAGTGCCATAACAAAACATTTATGTACATACATATACATAATATATTGCCACATTGATGCCACCATCATCATTTATTATATATCTCTCTTCAATCTCTGCACATTTGGAAAGAAATGCGCTCTTGCTTAACAGACAATGATGATGTATTGGTGTTAATTTTCATGCCTGTGCAAAAAGTGTCACAAAGCCAACTACTTGGCACATTCTCACCCTGTACATTCACAGTGTATCTTCCCTAACATGATTGGATATTCAGGCAGGTCTTCTGATAGGCTGCTGATTCTTGCTTGGTCCCTCCCTTGTTACTGCACCAGGTGCCTTCCTTCCCTGTCCCTTGCTTGATTACTGGTTATTGGGCCCTTGGTCTGTTACTTTGACCATGACTTAAAGGGAAATTAAACCCAATTTTTTTCTTTCATGATTCAGATAGATAATACAATTTTAAACACTATTCCAATTTACTTCTATCATCTAATTTACTTCATTTTTTAGATATCCTTTGTTAAAGAAACAGCAGTGCACATGACTGAGCCAATCACACAAGGAATCTATGTGCAGCCACCAATCAGCAGCTTCTGAGCCTATCTAGATATGCTTTTAAGCAAAGGAAATCAAAATAATGAAGCAAATAAGATAATAGAAGTAAATTAGAAAGTTGTTTAAAATTGCATACTCTTTCTAAATCATGAAAGAAAATTTTTGGGTTTAATGTCCCTTTAATCCCTATCATGGTACAGGTTTTTCTCTGTCCCCAGTTCTTCATCACTGCAAACTGCTTAAACCAGGAAGAGAAAGTTATAAATCCTGAAAGGATCTTCATCTTTCACAGCTTCTCAAATATACTTAAACTATTAATTACACCACCACAACTAAAAACCCCTCCCTAATTGTATATATGCATTTCCTTATAACTAATAGTTTTGCTGATCATAAAGCCACCTGCCTTCAGGAAATTCCTTATTATACAGACGGTGCATAGACTAGCAGAGCATATTATATTTTTAGCATTTATTTCCTTGTATTGTTACTGTAAGCAAATGCTGATTTTAGAAACAAAAATGTGGGCATATGTAAGCAAAAAGATATTTTTTTCTAGTTTGACAATGAGAGAAAATGTCTAGAATTCCCTAGACCACAGAGCCTTCATTTTGTGTACAACGCAGAACAATAGAATAAAATAAAAATAATTGTCCCACAGGTTATCTATACAAACTGGTTATGCATAATTTATATTTTATAGTTCAATAGGACATTTCTGTTTACTAACCACAATGTATAGTCAGCCCTGTATATATATATATATATATATATATATATATATATATATATATATATATATATATATCACTATTGTTATTATTATTAAATATTTAAAATTGAAATGCAGACCCATACACACAGTGGATATACCTGTGGGACAAAGTTGATATAGTAGAAATGATTGGTGGTTGAAAGTGAGCAAAAGATGAAAACAGCTGACCAGGCATTTTCTAACATTTGCTGTGTGACATTATAGCCAGCCAGGAGACAGTGGCTACTACAGACGTATCTGTTGTGTAAATAAGAAACATTAATTACTCTAAAATCTAGATCTGCTAAGCCCAGGAATAGCTATAGATAGGTATACTTTCATAATTTGGACATGTATTTTATGATACAGCCTTTTAAACACACCTTAGGGCTAGATTATACAAGAAGAGAGCTAAAATATTGTGCCTGTTTGCGGGAGCGTGATAATTAACCAGCCATTACAAGTGGCAATTAGCGCTCCGAAAATTAACCAGAGATTAGATCTCTGGTTAATTTTCTAAAAGTGCCCCAAATGCCCTCAAAATAGAGCGCATTGTAGTTTTTAATAAAACATAAAAAAGTAGCATTTTTTAAATTAAAAACAACTGCACTAGGCAGTTTTTGGGGTCTAAAGTTGGTGGTAGTGGGGTGTTAGAAAAAAAAACGGCACTGAAAAGTGCTTTGAAATTGCAGTCTATGGGAACTGTGTGTTCCCATAGACCACAATGTAAATATATATGTATATGATTATATACATTTATGTGTTATTAAGTGTATATACACTGTAACAAGAATCTTTGGCAACCACTGTCTTCTAGGGTTTAAATGCAATAGCGGACAATCCAGTTAAAGTTTTCAAAACTTTATTTTCTTCCAAAATAGCAAGGTGACTTTAACAGCAGCATACAGTTTGTTCACAGGTAAGGCAAAAGGACAAAATTCTCTGCACAAGCTTCCAAAACAGCAAATCTCTGTCTGCATCATATCAGGCCTCCTGCCTGGCTGTAATCTTCCCTTTTAAACCCTAGGAGCAGTAATCATGAGCCACACCTGAGTGTAATTGTCTTTAACAGCTGTAAGGTATTCACAACTAAAAAACACCAATCACTTCCCTGGGGTTTCTTAGCAAAATGGTAAAATGAAATGTATTAAAGGGACAGTGCACTGTAAAATTGTTTTTCCATTAATGTATTTTATATGACTTGTTATACCAACTGCAGAGTATAAAATATTTGAGAAATTTCATTTTCATGCTTATTTGTGTATATGAAGTAGCTGATTTTGTGCTTTGAAACCACAGCCTATTACAATGGGTTGAACTTAAAGGGACATTAAACACTTTGAGGTGGTAATATAAAATGATAAATTGTATGTAATCAAACAACTCTGCAATATACTTTAATTTTTATTTTGTCCTCTTTGCCTGTAATTCCATTCTGAAATTGTGAGCTTTTCAGTTCCTGTTAGAAATGGAAGTGCAGAACACTGTTAAATCCAGCACAACCATTGGCTGCACACTCTAATGACCTATGTACAGGGCCGCCACTAGAAATTTTGGGGCCCCCTGACTTAACCATTGATCAGGGCCCCCCCCCCCCCCACCCTTTGACATGTGCAATTTTTGACCAAGTGACTAAAACGTATATGCACTTTATTCTTAAGTGTCTATTTAAGCTTGGAAATGTTGTAAAGGTAGTAACATACAGACACACTCATACACTGAAACACACACACACACACACACACTCACCCATAAGGATTCACATATAGACACTCTAGCAGACACGCAAAGAAACACACTCAGACACAGACACCCAAACAGACACTCAGCACTTGTTTACATTGACCTGACAAGTAATGAGGTAGACTACAGTTTTGTAAGACAAAAAGAGATTTAGAAAACAAAATATGGAGTTCTGAAAAATGATGACAACAGCATGCAGTGGCTGAAAGGAAGGGCCCTGCCTAAACAATAATTTAAAGGTTAAATGGTGGATTGGTAACTTCCGTAAAGGTCTCATTAGTCTCAAAGTCTGTAGAAAGATGTGAATAATCAGTAGTAAGGTCAAAATGTCCTAAAAAGGAACAGACAACTGCAGAAATTAAGAGATCACTTTTAAAGAATCATATTTGTAAATGTGTAGACAAAAATAATTCTGTGAAAGTCTTTTAAAAGGTTGACATTTGTTTGTTTGTTTTTCCCCCATTTTCCCCAACCAAGAGCACCACTTCAAATATAGTGTACAAATGTTCCCATCTGTCAGCTGTACTAATGGATTTTGAATATGCTGTACTCTATATGGTCTTGGTGAAACAATAAGCTGTGGTACTCATACCATTAGATCTGGTTAAATGCAGGATTTAGGCTTGTTGGTATGTATTTCAAAATTAAGTCAGCTGTAGTGTAAACTGAACAGTTTTACGTTAACCTGTCTCATTTCAAACACTGAGCAATCTTAGTCTGAGAGTATAACATTTTATGCAGATGTAAAAATCTTAGATAAAATGTCTCCTTACATCTGGAAAGTCCTTGCATAAAGGGGCAGTAAACTGGAATGTATATATATATATATATATGCCAAAAGGGCACCTACCATTTGTTTATTGAGGAGGAAACATTTCTGCATGGTTTTAAACATAGAATTTTGACTGCATTGTCAAATAATCATAAATACACTGCTGCTAAAAAAAATGTTTTTATGGACCCCTGGCCCCACCATATAACTACTACCACACTGAAGTTACAATCCGAAATTGCAAAAAGAAATAAAAAACATTTGCTAAATAAGTCCTACCTCCTCTACAAATGAAAGTGATCTGCCGTCTGACTCAGGCACACACTCTACAAACAAAGTGCCAAGTCTGTCTCACCCTGTGCATAGTGGTTTAGTACACACTCAGAAATCCTCTCAAATGCTAATACTTTACTCCTTGTAATAACATTTCCCATGCTCAATTAGCACTCTGCTGTAGTACCCACTGGTGGCTGCCAAAATGTAAAAAAAAAAAAAATTTTTTTTTTTTTAGTTCTTGCCTCATGGGGCCCCCCTGGCCCATTGGGCCCCTGACAGGAGTCACCCCTGTCACCCCCTGATGGCGGCCCTGCCTATGTATAACTGTCCCTAATTGGCCACAGCAGAGAAGGTAACACAAGTTACAACATGGCAGCTCCCAGTGTTTTATAGACACTAAAACTTTACACTTATTTTGTCACTTTTTAAACAACTAATGAAACTTTAAAAAATACATCTACATGTTAGTCATGGACTAATCTTTTCTTTGAATGCATCATTCTATCTAGCATGTATTTAGTGTTTAATGTCCCTTTAAAGGTGATATCAGATCTCATTATGTTCTAAGTTTGTGTAAACAGACTTGCTTCCTTATCTTTTATTTGGCTGGAACACCAAAGCTCAATACATAGAGAGAACAATGGAAAATTATCATTTTATTACTTAACTATCCTGCATCCCACTGAGAGTGTAATCTCTTCTGCTAGCTGTGTATACTTAGGCTATTCAATAGCCTATACTCCAGTATTAATTTGTTCAGTGTAGGTGGCGATACCACAGGCTAAATCAGCTATTTCAAATGCTGAAATAGGAGTAAAGGAGCTACTTGTAACCAATTTAATACACTCTAGCAGGTTAAAAGGATCATTGGAAATAATTTAAAGGGGAGAAATGTTTTGGGTGAACTGTCCCTTTAAACTTGGTCTAATATATACTCCCTCTATCACCAAACCAGACTTTCTGTCACAACACATATTAACACATAAATATATCTGTATATAGTCATGTACATATATATTTAAAAATGCTACCCATCACTGCGCTACTTTCCCCCTTCACTGCCAATGGAAGCGGGCTCTTGTGAGCACAATGTTTCCTAGCAATGCGAACGCAAGCTCGCGTTTACATTGCGATTTACTTGTAATACCAGCGCTCATTATTGTGTGCTGGTATTACAAACTGGATCGCTAATATCGCTTGCTTTGTTGCTTGCAAGCGATATTTAGCTCTCCGCTTGTAATCTGGCCCTTAGTCATTCCTTTTCTGTATATTTGAATGTGATGCAATTTGTGTAGGTTAACTGATTCTGCCTAACCATGTACCATTCATACCATCATGCTGTGCAGGAGTGGAACAGTCTGCCTTGCTGTCTCACTGAAATATACCGTTCATTTTTACACAAGAAGCAAGCTTGTCCATTATTTTAATAATAACCCATAGACAATGAAGGTGAGTTGGCACCAGAGTAACCCATTTTTCCTAAACCATAAAATTACTATTCTGACAAAACATTCATTAAAGCTTCTTTAAAGGGACATAATACTCATATGCTAAATCACTTGAAACTGATGCAGTATAACTGTAAAAAGCTGACAGGAAAATATCACCTGAGCATCTCTATGTAAAAAAGGTAGATATTTTACCTCACAATTTCCTCGGCTCAGCAGAGGAAGTGCTGTGTAAAAAGTTATACTTCAGCTGCTGCCCAGCTGCGGGTAAAAAAAAAATAAAAAAAATGAAGAAATGAACAAAAGCCAATCAGCATCAACAGGTCATGAACTTTTTTTACTGTGATCTCATGAGATTTCACTTAACTCTCATGAGATTTCACTTAACTCTCATGAGATTTCATAGTGAACTTCCTTAAAGGGCCATAATACCCAAATGTTTAAACACTTGAAAGTGGTGCAGTATAGCTGTAAAAAGCTGACTAGAAAATATCACCTGAACATCTCTATGTAAAAAAGAAAGATATTTTACCTCAAAAGTTTCTCAGTAGCCACATCCCATTGTAAAGGACTTCTAAGCAGCAAATCAGTATGTCTGTCCCGGGACAGCGGAAGGAGCAAGCTTTCGTGCACTCTCATCTTATTTCCCTATTCAGCTTAAGGACGTTTACAATGAAATCTCATGAGATCACACTGTTGATGCTGATTGGCTGCTGTTCATTTCTTCATTTTTTTATGTTTTTTACCTGCAGCTGGGCAGTAACTGAAGTATAACTTTTTACACAGAACTTACTCTGCTGAGCTGAGGAAATTGTGAGGTAAAATATCTTCCTTTTTTACATAGAGATGTTCAGGGGATATTTTCCTGTCAGCTTTTTACAGTTATACTGCATCAGTTTCAAGTGATTTAGCATATGAGTATTATGTCCCTTTAAATTGAATAGGGAAATAACATAAGTGTGCATGAGGCTCACTCCCTTGCCTGTCCCTGACAGACATACTGATTTGCTGCTTAAAGTCCTTTGCAATGGGGTGTGAATACTTAGGACATGTTGAGGTACAATTTCTTTCTTTTTTACATAGAGATGTTCAGGTGATATTTTCTAGTCAGCTTTTTACAGCTATGCTGCATCACTTTAAAGTGTTTCAACATTTGGGTATCATGGCCCTTTAAGTAAAGATATAAAGGATTCAGGTGCAGAAAGAAATTGGCAAATTGTCTTCAAACTTGTTCCCAGCTCCAAGGGTGTTGGGTGAAAACAAAGTGAAAACCCTTTGTACTTTATTATTTCATTTGAAAAGGCTCCCCAAGTGATATAGTCAAAAACCTGTGTACACAAAACTGATGAATAAATATGCTCCTAGAAGGCAAACATTCCGATAAATCTTGTATTCATAAAGATAAAGGCAGATAAAGCAATATGTTTTGCAACTGAGATGGGTTCTTGAAGGGACAGGTATGTCGATCATGTCAACAAGAATTTAAAAAATGCTGTTATCCTAGCACAAGCTAGAGTTGTCACTTTATATAAAGTGATTTCATTGAGCTAGTCCCCCTGCACAGAGGACATAAATATACAGCAAGAGAACAGATGTGTATGTGTGTGAGTGCAGCAGACAACACTAGAGGATAGATACCAAAAAGAAGACAAAATGCTTAACAAGTAGCCAGTGTTAGCACTGAGCACTACAGCAGAGGAGAAATCAGCAGCCCTTCAGCTAAGGAAATAGAATTACTGAAGTTTCCAGAAATAAACTGTGCTATAATACTGTATAAGGGACACATTACAGAGGTGCTTTACTATTTGTAAACAGTGGTTACCAGATTTTAGTATCTCAAATGGAGCCAGATGTCCAACAAGGTCTTGGCTGAATTCTAGACTGTTGAACTGTTGAGGAACTTGAGGGGAGATGCTATGTGAGGATTCCACTCCTTGTTTTGCATCTCTCCTTCCATTTCCACATCACATGGTTTTACCTTTCCCTTTACTTAAGGGATCACCTGACATTAAACAGGTGCTTAGTTATTGCAGATAATACTGTTTCACAGTTTGTTTGTTTGTTCCTGCTACTTGGAAATTAAGCCTTCATTTCAGACTCCTTTCTTGATCCTTCCTAATTGGATTCATTGCACTTCTGCTACCTGTTTGCAAACGGACATCATTGCTTTGCAAAATTACAAGCTTCATTTATTTCTACTGAAGTACTGAACTAAACCTGTCAGCTTGCCTGGAGTTCAAGCTGCGTGCATTCCCTGCTGCATTTCACAGACAAGCCTGGGAGACTACCTTTGTAAAGTAAGGACTATTTATCTGTTTTAAGCTCACATTACATCTTGAGCTTAACAGCACAGAGTGCTTTGCTTAAATAGAATCTGCTTTCCATTTAACTGCATATATATATATATACAGCCATAACAACTAAAGCTCTACTCTGCTTATACAAACTTTGTGCTCCTTTCAACTTACTTGCTTATTCACAAGACCTGCTCCGGTGTGCTATTTAAAGAGACAGTACAACTAGAAACCTCAAGCTGCTCTCTCTCTCTCTTCTTTTTTGTACTAACAACCACTCCTGCATAATCTCTCAATTTATTGCAGGCAGGTATATAAAGGAAGTTTAGTGTTGCTTATTAGTGACCATAAAAGACTTTTATAATTACTTGCAATTCTACACTGATTCCTATCTGTGAGGCAATAACAGATCTGAGAAATCAGTGTGCTTTGATTTGCTGTGCTTGCATTAACAGCAACTTACCTAAGTTTATTATATTTCACCTCAGACTGCTTGGTCTATGCTGTCATAATAGCCCAATTGTCTTGGTGATACAAATATACTTTTTTTTCATCTGCAGTTGTGATCCTCCCAAGAGTTGAAACCGAAGTTTTCTCAAGAGTTTTACACGCTATTCCACAGGGAATCTAAGGGAGACCAGAAATTCATAAACTTTCAGATAGAGCATGCAATTTTAAACAACTTTCCAATTTTCTTCTGTCATAACATTTGCTTTGTACTCTTGGTATCCTTTGTTGAAGGCTTATAGGAGCTTAGGAGAATGCACGTGTCTACAGCAGTCTATGGCAGCAGTATTTGTAACTATGTATAACACTGCTATAAACATTGTTGCAAACACTGCTGCCAGATGGCTAAAGACATGTGTACACTCCTTAGCTCACTTTGCATTTCTTTTTAACAAAGGATACCAAGTAAAACTAAGCAAAAATGATAATAAAGGTAAAATGGAAAGTTGTTTAAAATGTCATGCTCTATCCAATCAGTTTATTTACTTTTGACTTTACTGTCCCTTTAACATTGATTTTGGATCATGGCTCTACCTGGGTAGACTGAGAATGAAAAAGTATAGATCAGCTTTGAAATGTACACAAAGAAATGGTCTAAAAGGAAGTAATAAGAGAAAAATAAAATAATATTGTATATAGTTCTAGAGTCCATATCTACAGAAGTAGATACATAAACCAGAAACTTTTCAAAGGAAGGTTACTAAATTGGTATATGGACTCCGACCTTAAAGTGATGGTAAACTCTCCTTTTTATAAAAACAGATTCGGAATGTTAGTGATAATGTTAGCGCTATAACTTGCTTTTTTAAATATAGATATAACATTCAAATACCCCGCAATCTGCCGACCACTTCAAAAGTCAATTTTTCTGTGAGCTAACTGTTGTCCAATCAGCGCTCTCCCTATATGGCCCTTTTGTTGTACCTAGAGTGCTGATTGGACAACAATTCAAACCTTTAGCATAAGAAAAATTGACTTTTGAAGTGGCTGGCGGAGTGCAGGGAATTTAAAATTCATATCTATATTAAAAAGCAAGTTATAGCGCATCTTCATTTCAACTGATGAATTAAACTCAATCTAAATTATCACTAATATTCCAGATCTGTTTTTATAAAAGGGAAAGTTTACCATCACTTTAATATGTATAACTCAGATGGGTGAAATGATAGAAAGTCTAATAGAAATATTATATTAAGGGCTTTAATAAAGCTGACAATTAAAAGCATGTTTCACAGAATTTGCAGCAAGGAGTCATGATCTCAGTATAGAGCCTGGTATTCACAAGAGTAATTAGCAAATCCACTTCTTGCACAAACAGCGCCAGAAACAGCAGTTATGAACCAGCGGTCTAAAGAACGCTGCTCCATATCTTCTCCGCCTGCTCTGAGGCCGCGGACATCAACCCGCCCGATCCTTTACGATTGGGCTGATTGACACCCCCTGCTAGCGGCCGATTGGTTGCAAATCTGCGGGAGGCAGCATTGCTCAAGCAGTTCACAAGAACTGCTTGTGCAATGATAAATGCCGACAGCTCATGCTGTCAGCATTTATCGATGTGCGGCAGACATGATACGCTACATCATATCATGTCCGCTTGCACTATCATAAATAAGCCCCATGGAATAGACTTCCAATAGAGGTGGCAAGGGCACATGCTGTAAGGGAATTCAAGAATGTCCTAAGACATAAGGGACATTATACAGTGTACACTAGGTTTTTCTTTGCATAAATGTTTAGCAGATGATCCATTTATATAGCCCATACAGGGATTTTTGTTTCTAAAAATGTATAGTTTTGTTTATTTTTAAATAACATTGTCCTGATTTTCAGACTCCTAACCAAGCCCCAAAGTTTTAGAAGTATACTGATGTATACCTACTCCAGCTTGCTCCCGTTTATGTAAAGGGTCTTTTCCTATGCAGGGGAGGGAGTGTCTGCTCTTTATGCTTTCCAGCCCATTTCAGTGGGTGTCCCAGCCTATCCTTTTCAACAGTGCTAAACTGGGAGCTTCTAATAAAGTTTATAAAAGGTTTTAAACTGGATTTTTAGATCAGTATCTCTGCATATTCTTCTTTATAGTAGTGTCTAATACATGCACTTATATGAAAATTTGTGTATAATGCTCCTTTAAGCAAATACTTAAAAATTAAATATGCGGTTACTCAATGGGCCTTGTTTTTCTACTGTCAAAATCTATGTATGTGAGAGAAAGACAGGGAGAGAGTAAGGGGTCAAGTTATCAAAGACTTTCACCAGCCTTCCACCCCCTACGACAGGTTTTCACAAGAGAACAGCCATACCCAGGTATTATATATACATAGAGCAAACCTATGTCTTTACGTCTTCACAAGAGAACCTGCAGACCGTATTTAACAAGCAGCGGTCATCAGATCGCTGCTTCCCTAACCTTTCGCCACCTCTTAGGTGGCGGATTTCATCTCCCCGGTCTCGTCCGACCGGGGAGATTGACAGCTCCTGTCTGCCCGCACGTGATTGGCTGTGTGTGGGCAGGGGGCGGGATAGCACGCGAACGCAAAATATCGTTCGTGTGCAATGCTGAATTCCGGCATTGTGGCCAGAGGCGAGCTGCGGCAGACAGGGGCGCATATGTGCGCCCCTGTCCCTTGCAGCTTGATAAATTGACCCCTAAGTGGATCTAATACCAGGAAAAGTGTAAACACAGATTATATAAAAGTGTCAAGGAAACAAGGGATTTTGTGAGACAAGTGTGATATTTAGGGGCAGGGAATGCAGTAACATTATTACAAAGTTATACTACAGCTTTGTTTAGAGCAGCAGCCACATCATGAAGCAACATGTTCTAGACCAGAACTTTTGGTGTACACAGAAATGAATTCATTATATTAATAATTGCATTATGTGTCTGCAAAAGGAACATCAATATTTCTTCAACTGTATAAATAGTCCATTATTAAGAACTGAAAGTGCCTTTTGTTTACTTTTCTGTTTGAATTCCAGCAGTTTAAACAAAGAAGAGCTCTTGGCAATTTATTAATATACGGAAATCTATGACACAAAAGTCCCTGTGGCACTGACAATATCTTCAGTATGTGAGCAAGGCTAATAGCCATAGGTTTGCTCTATGTATATAAAATACCTAGGTATGGCTGTCATTAGGATCTCAATGCTAAGGGCCTTTCATGGGGTTTTCCAATCCGTATGAACACATTAAAGGGACATAAAACCTAAAAAAAATATTTCATGATTCAGATAGAGAATACAATTTTAAACAACTTTCTAATTTACTTCTATTATCTAATCTGTTTCATTCTCTTGGTATAATTTGTGGAAGGAGCGGCAATGCACTACTGGTTTCTAACTGAAAACATGGGTGAGCCAATCACAATCTATACAGTATATATATATATATATATATATATATATATGCAACCACCAATCAACAGCTAGAACCTAGGTTCTCTGCTGCTCCTGAGCTTACCTAGATAAACCTTTCAGCACATGATAACAAGAGAAGGATGCAATTAAATAATAGAAGTAAATTGGAAAGTTGTTTAAAATTGTATGTTTTGTCTGAATCATGAAAGAAAAAAAATTGGGTTTCATGTCCCTTTAAAAGACATTAAAATAACAGTAAATGTTACTATTTCCTGTATAGGTTATATTTCTGCACCCAATAAGTGCAAGCTTATATACTATATATGATAGTGATTAGCCTTGCTGTCTGCACTCCTCCAAATAAACCAAATGGTAAGTGGAGTTTGGCTATTGAATAACAATCACAATAAACAGGATGTTAAAGGGCCATGAAACCCAAATATTTTTTTTGTGTGATTCAGATAGAGCACATGATTTTAAACAACTTTCCAATTTACTTCTATTATCTAATTTGTTTCGTACTCTTGCTATCCTTTGTTGAAGAGGATACCTAGGTAGGTTGAAGAGCTACTGATTAGTGGCTGCACATATATGCTTCATGTTATTGGCTCACCCAGTGCTTTAATTAGCTCCAAGTAGTGCATTGCCGCTTCTTCAACAAAGGATACTAAGAGAATGAAGCAAATTAGATGATAGAAGTAAATTGTAAAGTGGTTTAAAATTGTATTCTCTATCTGAATCATGAAAGAACAATTTTGAGTTTCATGTCCCTTTAATTTGTTTTAAAAACAATTCAACTTGGCTAATATGTCATTCTATAGTGATGCAACAGAAATTTCTTGTAATTACAAGTTATTTACTGCCCCTTTAATTAGATGCACAGTTCCCAAGGTAAAAATTGCCTTTAATACAATCCCTGAGGGGCTTTGAAATGTGGACAAAACATCTTAGAGAATCTCGCCAGTCTAGAGAGGTTCAGGAATTGGGAGCTAGCTGCTGATTGGTGGCTGCTCATATATGCCTCTTGTCATTGGCTTGCTGATGGGTTCAGCTAGCTCCCAGTTGTACATTGCTGCTCCTTCAATAAAGGATAACAAGAAAATTATGCAAAATTGATGATGGAACTAAATTGAAAAGTTGTTTAAAATTGTATGCTCTATCTAGATCTTAAAAACAAAAACAAACTTGAATACATTTTGAAAATAAAAAAGTATACATGCTCATTTGTGAATGAACAATATCTGGAAAAAAATCCTTGCTTTTTTCGATTAGTATCATTTTCCTTTTCTTTTACAGTTTATAAAGACCTATTTTACATTGTTTTAACATTTTGTTTTGCACAATATCCCTCTGTTTAGATAATGTAGGTCATACATACACTTTGTGTGACAACTGTAAATTAATTTTGTATTATTTTTCTTGAGAAATGGCAGCTATTTAAACACAAACCAAAGACTTCGGATTCTTAATAATTCGTTACCAATTTTGTTGAAAATAATGCATGTTTCAAGGAACATTACTAGTCTGTTAACTCCCTAATTTTATTGTTTTGTTTTTAGCTCATACCAAAGATCACCAGAAATTATTCTAAGTCTGGATACATGGAGAAAACCGGTCCAACGGTATGTGCCTTCTCAATGTGAACTGAATTCATTATTTATAAGTGTTTGTGTACCATTGCCAAAATATGATGCAAGCCTAATATATTAATAAATTATACAGAATATGTTATGGCAAATTGTACTACTGAAAGGTTATTTTTTTTATTGCTTAACAGGAGTATGTATTATACCAGTCCCTAATTATCCACAGTAGGAGAGATAGATAAGGGGAAAACAATTTCAAGCATGGCAGCACGATTACTTTTATAGAATATCAGTGAAATCTTTAGTTAAATTAAAGGAAAAGTCAAACAATAAATATTAAAAGTATATAATGTTTTTTAACTACACAATATTAAAGATTTTAGATAAGATAAGTTTATTAAATTTACATAATTATATAATTAAAACAGGTTGATTTTAAAGGGATAGGCAGTTATCTATCATACTGTAATACGAGCTTGCTTTTTACTTTAAATATTATATAATATAAATAATAACAGCAAACTTTAAAATAAAGGGATATTGTAGACAAATTGTATATCATGGATATTAAAGATCATCAGTTAAATATAAATATTTTCCACGTAAAAAGTCAAGTAAAATCAGAAAGAAATGCATGTTTGTACACAATTTGTATACAAACAGGTGTATAATATATGTTAATACTTTCCCCTTCTGGTGAATCGCAGCCGTCCCACAGTCTCTCCCAAGGTCTGTGTGAATAGATCAGGTGTGCTAGCTGGAGGCGCTGGTTCAGCTAAGTGCAAACTTGTATCAGTCATTGGTGTCTTCCTTTCCTTCTTCGATTGTATAACTAGTGTATATTGCAGGTTACCGGCTCCTTCCCAATATAAAAAGACAATATCACAGATTCAGTAAAAAAGTTTGTCTTTATTTGGCTCAACGCGTTTCAACGGTCCCAGCTGTCTTTCTCAAGAGCAATAAAAGTGCTTTACAAACCAAAGCATACCTTTCCGCTGCACAGGTGGCCTTTAAATACATATCAGTAACGCTACCTGCTTCCCATTGGAGGAGAGCAGGTTTACACCCGATTCAAAATTTCAATTGTAAGTTTAAAATAAACTTCTAAAAGAACATAAAAAACAATATTAATTATATTAGAAACTATAGGTTTGTTTTACAATATAAAATTACTATAGATATCATCATTTTCGCAGGTTTTGTAGTTCCCTTTCAGGTAGTTCTCTGTTTTAAGTTCTCTTTCAGGTCCGGTATGTCAGTGAAGATCACATGTTATAGGTTATCCAATGAGATTCAGTTTCTGGTATAGTGATGTTGATTTTTTTTTTTTTTTTTAAATAAAGAGACATAAGTGTTATTCACATATACAAAGTTTCTCATATAAATTCTACGTATCCAAATATTTAGAGAAGGTAGAATAAAGTTGCCACTTAGAAATTTGTTACAAGTTAGAATAGATACTTTGTATAATTAAACATCTGTATTCTAAAAAGACTTCTATACTTATTGAATGTTAAATATTGACACAGCGACTTGTGTGTTGCGTATAATTTCTTGAAATTAAATGTGAGAGTTATATTGTACAATATGTGTATCACAAGTGTGATGATATAACATGAACTGTCTATATAAATACATATTTATTTTGCTCCCCTTTCATGTACTAATGTTTTTTCAATATTCACTTTACAAAAATGTTACTGGTTTATTTGGGCCCCATTTTTTCTTAGGAGCACATTATAAATTGTCATCTGTTTTGCCCCCCTTTCATATGTTGAAGGTTTTTAAGACAAAAACAGCAATTTTTTTGTGCCCTTGTACTTGTGAACGGAGTGAATTAAATTCCGTTCACGAATATAAGTATTCACCTCAACAAGAGCAAAAGATGTTACTGATTTATTTAGGCCCCATATTTTCACATTTTGAATTTATCATTTATTTTGCCCCCCTTATATGTTAAAACATTTTTTAGACAAAAGCAGCAATTTTTGTGTCCTTATTTAGACCCCATTGGGCATATGTTCTAAGTGTATGTATCCATTTTAATTCTCTTTGATCTAGTTGTTTCGCCAGATTACCACCCCTCCAATGAAGTTCAACCTTCTCAATTCCTATCCATAGAAAGGATTCTTTTGTGAAATATTCACAATTGTTGCAGTGTAGCGGCACTCCGTGGTCATCATGATTCTTTTCTATTTTATTTTGATGTTCCATGATTCTTGTTTTTAAAAATCTGGACGTTTGTCCTAAATACTGGATTTTGCAGCCACATTGCAACAAGTATATCACATTTTTACTTTTGCAGGTAATAAATTCTTTTATTTCAATTTTTTTCCCGTAACTGTGGAGTCAAATGTTTTATGTGTTCTTCTGGTGTAGTTACAACCTTTGCATTTGCCGCAAGTTAAGAAGCCTGTCATGTTACTTATTTGTAAAGGTTTTTTGGGGGCTATGCCTTTTATGAGTGAGGGAGCTAATTTTTGTTTCAAATTTTGTCCTTTTCTGAAGATAACTGTGGGCTTAGCTGGAATTATAGGTCCTAGATATTCATCCTCCTTTATAATGTGCCAGTGCTTTTGTATAATTTTTTTGATTATATGATGTTCTACATTAAATGTGGTCACAAATTTAGGGAAATTATTATTAAATGAGGTCTCATTTTTATGTTTGTTTTCTAACAGAGTTGATATTATTTTATTTCCAACTTCTTTTCTTTCTTGTTCTAAAGCGCTTTGGTCATATCCCTTTTGTATGAATCTTTCTTTAAGTATTCTTGATTGTTGTTCGTAATCATCTATATTGCTGCAGTTCCTGCGTATTCGTAGGAATTGGCTTTTTGGTACTGACTTTAGCCAGTTAGGATGGTGGCAGCTATCATGTCTAATGTAAGTGTTAGTGTCACACTTCTTAAAGTATGTTTTGCTGTGGATTTTTTCATCTATAGTGTAAAGAGTTAAATCTAAAAAATTTATTTATTTTTTGTCATATTCTACTGATAATGTGACTTGCTGATTGTTGTTGTTGAGAATTTGTACAAATTCAATGAGTTTGGACTCACCCCCCTTCCATATGCACAGAATGTCATCTATATATCTATGCCAGGACACCAGGTCTGCACCAAATTCTTGATTATGCCATATATGAATCGTCTCAAAATAGTCCATGTAAATATTGGCATAACTTGGTGCAAACCTGGTGCCCATGGCAGTCCCACAAATCTGTAAAAAGTAGTTCCCATTGAACCAAAAAAAGTTGTGATATAGAATAAATTCTATGGCTCTAAGTATGAAATCTAGTAATTTTGGTGATAAATCTTTATCTTCTGATAGTTTACATTTAACTGCCTCAATTCCTTTTTTATGATCAATTATGGTATACAAAGAAGTCACGTCCATGGTGACCCAAAAGTAATTTTCTTGCCAGGGTATATTTTGTATGATTTGTAAAATATGTTTGGTGTCTTTTAAATGAGATTGTGCCTTCTGTGCATAGGGTTGGAGAAAAAAAATCTATGAATGCTGACAAGTTTGAACTTGTCGGCCTCCCTGGTGGCCTTGTTGCATGCTTATGTAATTTGGGTAAAAAATAAAAGATTGGGGTCTTGGAATCTGTTTTATAAAGAAAATCTAATTCCTCTTCTGTTATTATATTTTGGTTAAATGCTTCTATAAGTAGTTTTTGAAGAGTGGAGGTGTATTCTTTCTTAGGATTCTTTGTTAAGATAATATATGTATTTGAGTCTCCTAGGATTCTGTTAGCTTCTTCCATATAGTGTTCTTTATCTAGAATGACCACACCTCCACCCTTGTCCGCCTCCTTTATCACTATATCTTCTCTCTTGTTTAGATTTGTAAGAATATCCTTTTCTTGTTTTGTTAAATTGTGATAACTTTTATTCACTTTGTTGGTTAAATTGTCTATATCTTTCATTATCAATTTTTTAAATACCTCTATATTGGGACCCTTTATGTGACTTGGGTAAAATCTTGAGGGGTTTTTAAATTTACTTCTTAGACTATCTTGAGGTGGTATATATTGTACAGATGGCTGTTTGGCAAAGAATCTTTTTACCGTTAAATTTCTCACAAATTTTTGTGCATCTACAAAGAGTTGAAAAGAATTAACTTTTTGTGTGGGGATAAATTTTAATCCCCTAGATAAAACTGATTTTTCATTGTCACTTATGGTACAATTTGTACCTTAAGTATCTGCTGCTCACTGATTGAGTGACAGCTCCCTCTACTATTATTATTATTAGTATCAGGTATTTGTAGAGCACCGACAGATTCCGCAGCGCTATAAACATAGGCGGTATACAAGATAACATTATAGGGATCAAATGGGTAGAGGGCCCTACCGAGAGTTGCACTGTTGTAGTCGGCTCTTATTAAGGCGATCTGCAAACAGCTGGGCTCATAGGCTTACATGCTAAGGGGTCCAAGGGGATAGCAATGGAGTTAAGAAGGTTAGTGTAGGTTGTATGCATCCCTGAATAGTAGTCTTTACAGAGCGCTTGAAGCTTTCAAAACTAGGGGAGTCTTGTGGAGCGAGGCAGAGAGTTCCATAAAATGGGAGCCAGTCTGGAGAAGTCTTGTAAATGGGAATGTGAGGAGTTTACAAGAGTGGAGGAGAGTAAGAGATTGTGAGCAGAGCGAAGGGGACGGGAGGGATAGTATCTGGAGACAAGGTCTGAGATGTAGGGGGGAGCAGTGCAGTTGAGGGCTTTGAATGTCAGAGTGAGAATTTTGTGTTTAATCCTGGAGGCAAGAGTAAGCCAGTGAAGGGATTGGCAGAGAGGTGCAGCAGATGAAGAGCGATGTGTAATTAAGATGAGCCTGGCAGAGGCATTCATTATGAATTGTAAAGGAGCTAGGTGGCAGCTAGGCAGACCAGAGAGTATGGAGTTGCAGTAGTCAAGGTGGGAAAGGATGAGAGAGTGGATTAAAATCTTAGTTGTGTCTTGTGTAAGGAAATGTCTAATTTTAGAGATGTTTTAAGGTGGAAGCAGCAGGCTTTAGCCAAAGACTGAATGTGAGGAGTGAAAGAAAGATCTGAGTCAAGTGTGACCCCAAGACATCGGCATGTGGGGTAGGGATAATGATGGAGTTATCAACAGTTATAGAGAAATGGGAGTGGAGATTTCGGAAGAAGGGGGGAAAATAAGGATCTCAGTTTTGGAGAGATTTAGCTTGAGGTAGTGAGAGGACATCCAAGATGAGATATGAGAAAGACAGTTATTGACACGGGTTAGCAAGGAAGGAGATAGGTCTGGTGCAGAGAGGTAGATTTGTGTGTGGTCGGCATACAAATGCTATTGAAACCTGTGGGACTTTATTAAGGAACCTAATGATGAAGTGTAGATTGAGAAGAGAAGGGGACCAAGGACAGAGCTTTGCTGTACCCCAAGAGAGTGGTAACGGGGCAGAGGATGCCCCAGAGAAGGCTTCACTAAAGGTATGGTTAGACAGACAGGAAGAGAACCACGAGAGAGCTGTGTCGCAAATTGCAAAGGATTGGAGGGTTTGAAGCAAAAGAGGGTGGTCAACAGTATCGAAGGCTTCAGACAGATCAAGGAGGATAAGCAGAGAGAAGTGGCCTTTGGGTTTTGCTGTCTCTGTGGATCGATGGGGGCGAAATCCAAATTGCAAGGAGGGAGTTTAATGTAAGGAAATGGAATAGACGTACAAATACTAGCTTTTCAAGAAGCTTTGAGGCAAGAGGAAGTTAGGAAATAGGGCGGTAGTTGGATGGGGAGGTTGGATCGAGAAAAGGTCTTTTGAGGATAGGTGGGACCAGTGCATGTTTAAGAGATGAGGAACTATACCAGTGCTGAGGGAGAGGTTGAAGATGTTTGTGAGTGTAGGGGTAAGGGTAGAAGAGAGGGAGTAACTGTGAGGGGATGGGGTCGAGGGGACAGGTAGTGAGGTGAGAGGACAGTATAAGGGCAGAAACGTCTTCCTCTGTAACAGGGGCAAAAGAGCTAATTTTATGGCTATGTGGGTTTTGGATGATTGTGAGCTTTTGAGGGGGTGGGAGACTGGTAGTATGTTGCGAGCTGATTTCATTTCTGATGAAGTCGATTTTGTTATTGAAGTAGCTGGCAAAATTTTGAGCTGAGAGAGAAGTTGTAGTAGGATGTGGGGGTGAACGGAAGAGAGTATTGAACGTGGAGAACAGATGTTTTGGGTTTGAAGAAAGAGTAGAGATAAGAGTAGAGAAGTAATGTTTCTTATATAGATTAAGGGCAGAATAGTAAGAGTTCAGGATGAACTTGTAGTGAAGAAAGTCATCTGAACTCCAAGATTTTCTCCAGGGTCCCTTAGCAGTAGATACTGCGTAAATACTATAGCTTTATTAGATAACCAAAAAAAAATGTTTATACCTTAAGTTCAAGAAATCCTATTATTTTGCATATTTAAGAGAAAGTACAGGTACAAAACCCTTTATCCAAAATGGTTACGACCGGAAAAGGTTTGGATTTCAGAATTGTTTTATTTTTGGAATATTTGTATATTTGCATTTGTAAAATGGGACCAAGTGTAAATAACAATATCTTGTGTCATTTAGACAATATTTAGATGTCATAATACAGTTTATACATGTACCCTAAAGGTCGTTTTAATATCATTTTTAATACTTTTGTATACATAGTACCCTAAGAAAGATAGCACAGTACTGTAATAAGAAAGGTATTATAGGCTATCATTTGCATTTTAGAACACACTCGTTTGTTTGTTTTTTTACTTACTGGTGGGGAGAAATTTAAAACTTTTATTTAAAAAAAGATAGAATGAAAAAGTCTGGATTTAAGAATATGTAAGTAGGAATAAACAGAACCACAAAAGACAATTCAAGTAGGCAACATTTCTATCTTTTTAAACAATAAAAAAAAGAATCAAGTAGACTGTCCCTTTTAATGATAGAGACTGAGCACATCCTATCACGATAATGTTCACTTTCCTAGGAGCTGCTGATTACTTGGCATAAATTGTAGCTGCCTTCAAACACCTAAAAGAGAGGATTTAGGAAGAAATGAAGACAGATGACAGATAAAAAGCCAAATATTGCAATATTAATATTGTAATAAGAGGAAAATCTAGATAAAGTAATTGTCAAAAAAAATTATTTTCATAGAAATATTCCAGGGTGAGGCTCATAAGGAAGTAAAAGTAAATCTCACTGGAGTACCAGATATGTTCACGGAGGTTTGACTCCCATCAACACCTGCAAGAATTGTACAATAAATAGTGCCTGAATTTAGAAACTGCTGAGATGGCTGATACCTGCACATTTAGAAGGCTGATACTTATATCTTGCAAGGAACCATAATTAAGGAATTCCAAGGTGAAAATGAAGCAATTTTATTCTCTTGGTTTATACTACACATAGTAAAATATTGCCCGACTTTACTTTATATTGCAAGAGTCAGTGCTTTCCTAGCCTTTTTTAGAATAGAAAAATCCACCAAAACAGGCTTTCAACGTCAGCTGCTCAGGATGAGGATGTAGAATTGTCCCTTAAGAAAGAAGATTCTTCCTTAGGGAAAGTATCAAAAGATTTCCGCTGTGAAGAAGTTTTACACATGAACACCAAATTCTCTTGAGCAAGTGTGGAAAATGCCACAACTTCAATCTTTTCCTGTGTTATTTAAAGGAATACTAAACCTAATTTTTTTCTTGAATGATTCATATAGAGCATACAATTTTAAGCAACTTTTTAATTTACCATTATTTAAAAATTTTCTTTGTTCTCTTGCTATCTTTATTTAAAAAGCAGGAATGTAAAGCCTAGGAGCCGGTCAATTTTTGGTTCAGAACCTGGGTTACGCTTGCTTATTGGTTTGCTAAATGTAGCCACCAATAAGCAAGCGCTATCCAAGGTGCTGAACCTAAAATGGACTGGCTCCTAAGCTTCACACTCCTGATTTGTAAATAAAGATAGCAAGAGAATGAAGACAATTTGATAATAGGAGTAAATTAGAAAGTTGCTTAAAATTCATGCTCTATCTGAATCATGAAAGAAAAAAAAAATTGGGTTTATTATCCCTTTAATTAAATATTAGCCTGCAATAGGCGGAAAACGTGTGATTTTTTTTTATTGGTGGATTACAAAAATGCAGCTGCATACTTTGTGTATTGACTGACTGATTTTTTTGCACCACCACAGCCGTGCACCCTACAGCAGTTTGGGTTTTACAACCGTTGTTGTGTGTGGATATTCCAGTGTCTCAGAGAATCAGTTTTTGACTTTGGGAAATTTAGTTCAGGACACATTAACATTAGTGACCTGTTACATATGTGCTAGAAATATATGTTATCTTAGGCATCAAAGACACATCCTTCGTCTCCTAGCATTGGTGGATCAGCAATTTGATCTGTATCATATTGTTGGTCTGTACACTACTATATTATGTGTAAAATTAGGTTTAATGTAGGTAATATTTTTCTGTTTCCTACATTTTTATAAATCAAAGAAAGATGATAAATTATTATTTCTACTCTGAATAAAATCCAAGCAGCAGTTTATTTCTTACTCTCTGTGTAAACCGGTTTAATAGCATATAACAAATCCCCAAATTCAGAATTCCAAACCCCAAACTTATTCTAAAATCCAAACCTTTTAAAGTAATATTTAAAAAAAAAAAAAATTATCCAAAAGTTCCTTTCTTCCCCCCTTTTCTAATCCGTTCTTTTTTTTTTTTTTTTTTAAATATTTTTATTGAGGCAAATAGAGACAGAAACATTACAAACACAATTGCCAAACCTTAAAGCTTACAAATCTTGAGGTAAAGTTCACCTTGATAGAATAATGTACAGTCTTAGATACATATAGATTCAAACATTAAGTAGGCAAAAAAAAGAAAATGATAACCTCATTTTTCCAATTATATAGTTCTCCTCTGGAGATAGAAGGTCACTCTTGGACCATAATAAAATAATAACATTCAATGGAGGTAAGTTGAACTATAGCCACTCTTGGGCTAGGTGTTGTTAAAGTCTATATTTCAGCAAATTAACAGATACATGTCAGTAACTAAGAGAATGGTTTCCCCTAATATTATATAGAGGCCTCTTTTGGACCTCCAAAAAGAGAGATATCATGTTGGGGAATTTCAGGGGGGAAATATAAACATAACGAAAAAGGGCCACTCTCGGACCCTAGATCACTGCATTGTGTAATGATAAGTATCCACATCTTATAAATAATATTGAACAAGACTACCCTAAAAATGCATACAATCTTTAAACAGGCACACATTGAGAGCTATAAATAAGACAGTCAGTAATAACACTTTTTCTCACCCCCCATCTGAACATTGCTGGCCATTATACGCTTCCTTGCCAGCTTGCTAACACTAGGATTAACTATTAGGTTATTATTCAGCATCTCTGGACAGGTCTTGCGTACTGAGAATATTGTGCTATATAACGGAGATCAAGCCTCAGTTCTAACTTGCTATCTCTGGACTTAAGTCATAGACCACAAAATATAGGCTCCATCACAAAGCTTTTGCACTGGGTATGATAAATTATTGTAGAGTCTAGCAGAAACAGAGGTCCCCTATACCCCACTTCACCGGTGTTAGTATTAGTGATATACATAATGGCACCTACATATGAATTTTATCAGTTATATGAAGCCTGTATTCCCTTCTATTAAATCTCAATTTACTTGCCTTTCAAGTATAATTTTAACAGTAACTAGGACTATTTATGGGTGCCATGTGTCTTGTATATACCCTAGAGCAGGGGTGTCCAAACTTTGCTCTCCAGAGGTTTTGGAACTACATTTCCGATGATGCTCAGCCAGCATTTTATCTAGCTGAGCATCATGGGAAATGTAGTTCCAAAACCTCTGGAGAGCAAAGTTTGGACACCCCTGCCCTAGAGTGAGTCTAAGACATTCTAACAACTCTAGGCTTCAGAGTGAGTCTCAACATTAATAACGGTAACAATCTCACATGTGCAACAGCATATTAGGGGAAATACAATCATAGCTCCTAGTTATTTGACTTGTTAGAAACCATTAAAAAGGGGGTTATCAGCAAAGTAGTGGTTTAACCATTCTGGTACAATCTCTAACCCAATTGCTTAGCGAGACTAATCCCTATATGGTATATTTCACTCCCGAATCTATTCACCCTCTAAGGATAAGTATTATATGCCTAAGTATGCAGCAGCCTACTTAACCCAGTATAGTCACGACACCTCGGCCGCTGGTGTCGTTTAACCACAGTCTAGGTATAAATCAATGGACTTAGGGCAATTGGTGGGTAAGACTAAGATAGAATAAGGTAGCTTCTAAACCAAACAATGCAGCTTCTAAGCCTTAGTGTTAGCGCTGTAGGGGTGACGCAATACATGTAATATCAATACCACTTTAATACAATGTTTGGGGTATGGTGTCTATAACCTAAAGAATTATTATTAGACCCTACAGGTAAATTGGCATGCATAAACAGGAGCTGTTCAATTACATACATAGAATAACAGTATAAGAAATGTTCATAAGTGTTATCGAGTCCAGAAAGCATAACTGTGTGACCTAGTATGAGCCATTACATCTACTTCCTTAGAGGGTCTCCTTCAAGCTTACAGAGCTGTGAATATATGTCAGCCATACCCTTTAATGCTGGGATCCGATAGACAAGGGGTAAACATTCAGGTGGATGTTGTCACTTGAAGATATAAATGTGTAATCATGCGCCTAAGTACATACTTGGGTATTCTATGCTGCTAACCTACATTGATCCGGCTTGAATAGCCATCATTAAGATAGGGCAGTCTGAAACAGGAACGGAATGTCTAGGGTGCATTTTATGTTGAGGTCAGCTGTATAACGTTCAGCCGATCCCCGACTGGTCTTGTTCCAAAATAGCAATCAGCAGGCTGAGAGAAAATGTTTGTAGTTTGCTTGGTTCCCAGCAGGTGCCCTGCTCCCCATCCTCCATGAGGCATGTACTGACCTGTCGATGGAAAGGAAAGTTAATCCAGTAAATGTTCCAGGGTGGTGTATTGCCGAGAAGCGTACTGCGAGTGGCAGAAAATGCAGCACCATACTCTGTCAGATCCACACTTCTGTAATTGCTGTCGCACTCAGCCCAATCCATGCCGCCAGCAATTATGTCCAGCCACAGAGAGGGAGCTTGACTCAGAGCCAGAGCTCCTGATCGATGTGCCCGAATTGGGGGTAGCTTGATTTGGATTACTCGGGCGACATCCTGGGAGACAGTCTCCTTTCCAGTATCTAGTCTTGCAGCAGTTTTCGATCTAGGTTTTTCACGGACACTTGACTCCTCACCGCTACCTAGATTCTCCCGATCTGAAGCCGAGATAGGTAAAGACCCATCTGTGGAGAGTGTTGCATCCGTCGCGCTGCAAAAGTTGAGGGACGCTATGCTATCCGGCCATGTCCTAGCGGTTTGCTGGACACAAGTGTGTTCCCTTGTTAGTAGCCCAGAAGATCCATGTAGTTGGAGGAGTTCACCAAGCTCTTCCTCTAATCTTTGAAAATGTTTTTTTAATAGCTGGGTCACTGTGTATTCCCAATTGTCCAGCGCCTCCATGTTTAAGATGTGCGCAGTGGTATCTCGTTAGCAATACGGGTACTGTTTCCTTCAAGGGTAGTAACCAAGCACCTATGTTACAAGAAGTGGATAACTTTTAGATAGCTAGATAAGGTAGGGGCAACAATTTTGTGTTGCTAGTAACCCGGAGTTCATATAAACCCGGGGGGGGGTAAAATGTGCGGCAGCCTTGACTACATAGAAAGACAGAGTCACTAGATAGGCCTGTTTGCCATGTGTTCGGTCTCCATGTGGTCGAGCTGAGGAGCATAGGAAGATCCGTTTATGCAGTATTAACTCACCAACTCCTCTAGGGTATCTTAGAGCACTTTAGCGAAAATGTCCAGCACAATAATTGTGTTTTTTAAAAAAATATATATAGTTAGGCCCAAGTAAGAATCAGGAGCTCTTCACATATACGTCCTTCCGCAACAGCTGTAGGCTCCGCCCCCCATCCGTTCTTCTTTTCAAAAGCGTGTCATGGGCTTTACCCAGAGCGGGAGCGAACTCAATTTAGTTCTATAGCCTGATCTGGTGTGCTGTGATTACAAACGTGACGTGCTTTTGAAAAGCAGACTGTATCAGAGGCTGGCGAGGAAATCAAGGTAAGTATAACATTGGGGTCTACAATCTCACAAATCTTTTTTTTTTTTTTCTTCAAAGGTGTCGCTAAGATAATGTTATGTGCAGAATTATGTAACATAGTTTTTACGTTTACTGTCCCTTTAATGTTCAGTAACTTGGTTTAATAAGATATTGTGAGACTCAAGAGAAACTCAAATATATTTTTAAACCAATATATATATATATATATATATATATATATATATATATATATATATATAGTATGTATATATATGTATATATATATATATATATATATATATATATATATATATATATACACACAGGTGAAACTCGAAAAATTAGAATATTGTGCAAAAGTTAATTTATTTCACTAATGCAACTTAAAAGATGAAACTAATATATGAGATAGACTCATTACATGCAAAGCAAGAAAGTTCAAGCCGTGATTTGTCATAATTGAGATGATTATGGCTTACAGCTCATGAAAACCCCAAATCCACAATCTCAGAAAATTAGAATATTACATGCAATCAATAAAACAAGGATTGTACATACCTGTAGAACAATATCGGACCTCTGAAAAGTTTAAGCATGCATACTGTATGTACTCAGTACTTGGTTTGGGCCCCTTTTGCAGCAATTACTGCCTCAATGCGGCATGGCCTGGAAGCTATCAGCCTGTGGCACTGCTGAGCTGAGGTGTTATGGAAGACCAGGATGCTTCAATAGCGGTCTTCAGCTCTTCTGCATTGTTCGATCTCATGTCTCTCATCTTTCTCTTGGCAATGCCCCATAGATTCTCTATGGGGTTTAGGTCAGGCGAGTTTGCTGGCCAATCAAGCACAGTAATCCCATGGTCATTGAACCAGGTTTTGGCGCTTTTGGCAGTGTGGGCAGGTGCCAAGTCCTGCTGGAAAATGAAGTCAGCATCCCCATAGAGCTTGTCTGCGCAAGGAAGCATGAAGTGCTCCAAAATCTCCTGGTAGACGGCTGCGTTGACCCTGGACTTAATGAAGCACAGTGGACCAACACCAGCAGATGACATGGCTCCCCAAATCAACACAGACTGTGGAAACTTCACACTGGACTTCAAGCATCTTGCAGTATGTGCCTCTCCACTCTTCATCCATACTCTGGGTCCTTGGTTTCCAAATGAGATGCAAAATTTACTCTCATCAGAAAAGAGGACTTTGGACCACTGAGCAACAGACCAGGTCTGTTTTTCTTTAGCTCAGGTAAGACACTTCTGACGTTGTTTGTTGTTCAGGAGTGGCTTGACAAGAGGAATACGACATTTGAAGCCCATGTCCAGGATCCGTCTGTGTGTGGTGGCTCTTGATGCACTGACTCCAGCCTCAGTCCACTCCCTGTGAAAGTCCCCAACACTTTTGAATGGCCTTTTCTTGACAATCCTCTACAGGCTGCGGTCATCCGTGCTGCTTGTGCACCTTTTTCCACCACACTTTTCCCTTCCACATAACTTTCTATTAATGTGCTTTGATACAGCACTTTGGGAACATCCAACTTCTTTTGCAATTACCTTTTGAGGCTTTCCCTCCTTATGGAGGGTGTCAATGATGGTTTTCTGCACAACTGCCAGGTCAGCAGTCTTTCCCATGATTGTGATTCCTACTGAACCAGACTGAGAGACCATTTAAAGGCTCAGGAACCCTTTGCAGGTGTTATGGCTTAATTAGCTGATTAGAGCGGGACACTTTGAGTCTAGAATATTGCACCTTTTCACAATATTCTAATTTTCTGAGATTGTGGATTTGGGGTTTTCATGAGCTGTAAGCCATAATCATCACAATTATGGCAAATCACGGCTTGAACTATCTTGCTTTGCATGTAATGATTCTATCTCATATATTAGTTTCACCTTTTAAGTTGCATTAGTGAAATAAATTAAAGGGACATGAAACCCAAATTTTTTCTTTCACGATTTAGAAAGAGCATACAATTATAAACAACTTTCTAATTTACTTCTATTATCTATTTTGCTTCATTCTCTTGATATTCTTTGCTGAAAAGCATATCTAGATATGCTTAGTAGCTGCTGATTGGTAGCTGCACATAGAAGCCTCCTGTGATTGGTTCACCGTGTGCATTGCTATTTCTTCATTAAAGTATATCTAAAGAATGAAGCAAATTAGGTAATAGAAGTAAATTGGAATGTTGTTTAAAATTGTATTCTCTACCTTAATCATGAAAGAAAATGTTTGGGTATAGTGTCCCTTTAAATTTTGCACGATATTCTAATTTTTCGAGTTTCACCTGTGTGTGTATATATATATATATATATATATATATATATATATATATATATATATATATATATATATATATAACATTTCAGGCTTTTAAGGTATGCTCTTCAACTAAGGAAACTAAAAGAAGTAAACACATTAGATAATAGAAGTAAACTGGAAAGTTAGTTAAACTTGAATGCTCTATATGAATCATGAAAGTTTACTTTTTACTTTACTGTGTCTTTAACACTATCATTATCTGCAATTTAACACTTTTAGATCAACTCTTATGCAGCAACCTACCAGTTATTTAAAAGAATTTCCATACACTAGGAACAGTGACATATTATTTAATTTTCTCTAAAAATAACCAATAACAGTTCTGCTATTGGCTATTTAAAAAAAGATTTTCTTTTTTTCTTGCAGCATAAAGAAGCTTTTAAGAAAAGATGGTTCAATTTGGATTCTCAAGAACGTAAACTGTTGTATTACAAGAATCCCTTGGTAATTATTTCACTAGCAATCTATTAAAGGGACATTAAACACTTTGAGATGATAATATAAAATGATAAATCGTATATATAAAAAAACTTCTGAAATATACTTTAATTATTTATTTTGTCCCCATTTCCAGTAATTCTATTTTGAAATTGTGAGCTTTTCAGTTCCTGTTAGAAAGTGCAGAACACTGTTATATGACACACAGCCATTGGCTCCACACTCTAGTGACCTATATATAACTAACCCTCATTGGCCATAGCATAGAAGGTAACCTAAGTTACAACATGGCAGCTCCCATTGTTTTATAGACACTAAAGCTTTACACTTATTTTGTCAATATTTAAATAACTAATGGAACTTTAAAAAACACATCTACATTTTATTCTCAGACTTATCTTTTCTTTGAATGCATCATTCTATCTAGCATTTAGTTAGTGTTTAATGTCCCTTTAAATAACCTTTAGACAATCATACCTAATAGTAAAGATCAGTGATTATGGGAAGCATGCTGGGAAATAACCTGTGTATATGCTCACGCTTCATGCTGAATCTATTTTACAGGATGCTTTTGAGCAGGGCGGAGTCTTTATTGGAAACAAGGAGAATGGATACCACGTCTCGGAAGGTTTACCTAAAGGGATCAAGGGAAACAAATGGGAAGCTGGCATAATTATCAAAACCCCGGAGAGGGAATTTCTGTTCACATGTGAAAATGCCAAGGACCACAAGGAATGGCTGGAGGCGCTAAGGGTGCTCATATCTAAACCTATGTCAAGGGAGGACCTAATTGGTAACCAATACATTACAGTTGTTTTCAAATAATGTTTGTCTATATCTACATCTGAAAGTCTTAAAGGGACATTTTAATTGAGAAATAATCTTATTAGTTGGATCATGCCATTTTAAGGTTAGCAACCTTGCAGTTCTATGTGTTTAATCCTTGTAAAGAGTTTAACACATAGTTAAAGTACTGATTAGGAGCCAAAGAGCACTCTGCAGCAGTAGTAGCACAGCAAGATACGACTACCGCTGCTGATTGGGTCACCAGCTGTGTCCGCTTGGGACCTACAGTGCTCTGCTTCTTTAGAGCGGTACTCTTTGCAGACTTTAAACACATAGAACTGCAGGGTGACCAGTAGGCCTGTGCATTCGGTTGATTCAGCCGCAAAGTATGGGGAAGATGGCGGCCACCCGCAGCAGTCAGATTTTTTGGGAGCCAAATGTCTTCTTGTAAAAGTGCAACACACTAAGATATGGATTTGCACAGAAGAAATCTGGCTCCAAAAAGTGCTGAATGCCGTCGGCGGCCGCTATCTTCCCTATTTATTTGCAGACGAATCAATCAAACGCACATGCCCAATCACTATTGCTAAAATGACATGCTCTGACTAATTACAGGATGTTTTTCCCGCCCACTATATTATGATATAATATAATGATAAAGTCATAGCATTTCAAATGTGGCAACTTGGCAAATATTATGTTGTCATTTGAAATGGCATGGGTTGGGAATACCCATATGGCTTCGATAAACTCTTTAATTATTACACCACAAACACTTACAGAAGTTTTTAGTTGTTGAAGTGTGAGAAAATACTTTCTATGTAAAATAGCTAGTGCAAACAATTGTAAAAAGAAATCTACTCATTCTTGTGTGCACACTTTCTGAGGTACTAGGTCCTACTAAGCATGGTAAGCAGGGAAGGTAGGGAAGCATAATTCTGTCTCTATATACATCCATAGTAAGACCTCATCTTGAGTATAAAGTGCAGTTCTGGAGATCAATCTCAATAAAAAACCTAACAAAGGGAATGGAGAATTTAAACCATGAGAAGAGGTTAGCCAAACTGGGTCTGTTTTCTCTAGAAAAAAAGGTGCTTGAGAGATGATATGATTACTTTTATATAAATATATACAAGGCCCATATACAGAGCTGGCGGAAGCTCTGTTTATTCCATGGAAACAAAGGTCACAATTTAAAGTTGGATGAAAGGTGATTTAATCTCCAGCAACATTAAAATGTTTTCACTGTAAGAGCAATCAAATTGTGGAACTAATTACATGAGGAGGTAGTAAATGCCAATACCATAGATACATTTAAAAATGGCTAAGATATATTTCTGGCTAGAAACAGAATTCAGGAATATATTTGCTTGTGTTAAATGGGTCACCTTTTTAATGGAATTAATTTAAAGGGATGCTAAACCTCATTTTTTTTCTTTTATGATTTGGATAGAGCATGCAATTTTAAGCAACTATCTAATTTACTCCTATTATCAATTTTTCTTCAGCAAGTGCTACCCAGGTGCCAAACCTAAAATGGGCTGGCTCCTAAGCTTTCATTCTTGCCTTTTCAAATAAAGATACCAAGAGAACGAAGAAATATTGGTTATAGGAGTAAATAAGAAAGTTGCTTAAAATTGCATGCGCTAACCCCTTATAACTGCTTTGTATTTTAATAAAAAACAAAGAGTCTCATATTTTTTTTAAAATAAATTAACTTTACACTTTATTTTGAGGGAAAATGTGGGATATTTTTTTCATTAACCATAGAGCTCAGCTGATATCTGGTTAATTAATTATAATGTAAAGTGCTGCCACGAGCTACGGTAGCATTAACCAGCCACTTGTAATGGCTGGTTATTTAACATGCAAAAAATAATAATTTGTCCCTTTACAGGTGCTCGTTAAAATAGAGCTCTACTTGTAATCTAGCCCTAAATGGTCTTTGCTGCAATTAAGCTGAGAGTATTGTAAGATGTATTACTGTAGTTGTTAAACACAAAGGTACCTGTCCTGAATAAAAATATTTGTATTTGTCTCACATTCTTCCATTTGCATGACTGACACACAGCTAGAAATGCCTCCCGAAAGTCTGAGGTGGGCACCTATATACCCTTCCTCTTGATGACTTAATTAGACCCTTACACACCCTTCCTCTTGATGTCTGAATTAGACCCTTACATACCCTTCCTCTTGATGACTGAATTAGACCATTACATACCCTTCCTCTTGATGTCTGAATTAGACCCTTACATACCCATCCTCTTGATGACTAAATTAGACCCTTACATAACCATCCTCTTGATGACTAAATTAGACCCTTACATACCCTTCCTCTGGATGTCTGAATTAGGTCCTTATATACCCTTCCTCTTGATGACTGAATTAGACCCTTACATACCCATCCACTTAATGTCTGAATTAGGCCCTTACATACCCTTCGTCTTGATGTCTGAATTAGGCCCTTACATATCCTTCCTCTTGATGTCTGAATTAGACCCTTACATACCCTTCCTTTTGATGTCTGAATTAGACCCTTACATACCCTTCCTCTTGATGTCTGAATTAGACCCTTACATACCCTTGCGCTTGATGTCTGAATTAGGCCCTTACATACCCTTCCTCTTGATGTCTGAATTAGGCCCTTATATACCCTTCCTCTTGTTGTCTGAATTAGACCCTTACATACCCTTCCTCTTGATGACTAAATTAGACTCTTACATACCCTTCCTCTGGATGTCTGAATGAGGTCCTTATATACCCTTCCTCTTAATGACTGAATTAGACCCTTACATACCCTTCCACTTGATGTCTGAATTAGGCCCTTACATACCCTTCCTCTTAATGACTGAATTAGACCATTACATACCTTTCCTCTTGATGTCTGAATTAGACAATTACATACCCTTCCTCTTGATGTCTGAATTAGACCCTTACATACCCATCCTCTTGATGACTAAATTAGACCCTTACATACCCTTCCTCTTGATGACTAAATTAGACCCTTACATACCCTTCCTCTGGATGTCTGAATTAGGTCCTTATATACCCTTCCTCTTTATGACTAAATTAGACCATTACATACCCTTCCACTTGATATCTGAATTAGGCCCTTACATACCCTTCCTCTTAATGACTGAATTAGACCATTACATACCTTTCCTCTTGATGTCTGAATTGGGCCCTTATATACCCTTCCTCTTGATGTCTAAATTAGGCCCTTACATACCCTTCCTCTTGATGTCTGAATTAGGCCCTTACATACCCTTCCTCTTGATGACTGAATTAGGTCCTTACATACCCTTCCTCTTAATGTCTGAATTAGGTCTTTACATACCCTTCCTCTTAATGACTGAATTAGGCCCTTACATACCCTTCCCCTTGATGTCTGAATTAGGCCCTTACATACCCTTCCTCTTGATGTCTGAATTAGGCCCTTACATACCCTTCCCCTTGATGTCTGAATTAGGCCCTTATACACCCTTCCTCTTGATGTCTGAATTAGACCCTTACATACCCTTCCTCTTAATGACTGAATTAGATCCTTACATACCCTTCCTCTTGATGTCGGAATTAGGTCCTTACATACCCTTCCTCTTGATGAATAAATTAGGCCCTTACATACCCTTCCTCTTGATTTCTGAATTAGGCCCTTACATACCCTTCCTGTTGATGTCTGAATTAACCAGAGATCAGCTCTATGGTTAATGAAAAAAATGTCCCACATTTCCCCCCAAAATAAAGTGTAAAGTTAATTTATTTTAAAAAAAATATGAGCATCTTTGTTTTTTATTAAAATACAAAGCAGTTATAAGGGGTTAGCGCATGCAATTTTAAGCAACATTCTTATTTACTCCTATAACCAATTTTTCTTCATTCTCTTGGTATCTTTATTTGACATACCCTTCCTCTTGATGTCTGAATTCGACCCTTACATACCCTTCCTCTTTATGTCTGATGTAGACCCTTACATACCCTTCTTCTTGATTTCTGAATTAGACCCTTGTATACCCTTCCTCTTGATGTCTGAATTAGGCCCTTACATACAGTTTCTCTTGATGTCTAAATTAGGCCCTTACATACCCTTCCTCTTGATGTCTGAATTAGACCCTTACATACCCTTCCTCTTGATGTCTGAATTAGGTCCTTACATAACCTTCCTCTTGATGTCTGAATTAGAACCTTACATACCCTTCCTCTTGATGTCTGAATTAGACCCTTAAATACCCTTCCTCTTGATGACTAAATTAGACCCTTACATACCCTTCCTCCTGATGTCTGAATTAGACCCTTACATACCCTTCCTCTTGATGATTAAATTAGGCCCTTACATACCCTTCCTCTTGATGTCTGAATAAAGTCCTTACATACCCTTCCTCTTGATGTCTGAAATAGGCCCTTACATACCCCTCCTCTTGATGTCTGAATTTGGCCCTTACATACCCTTCCTCTTGATGTCTGATTAAGGTCCTTACATACCCTTCCTCCTGATGTCTGAATTAGGCCCTTACATACCCTTCCTCTTGATGTCTGAATTAGACCCTTAAATACCCTTCCTCTTGATGTCTTAATTAGGTCCTTACATACCCTTCCTCCTGATGTCTGAATTAGACCCTTACATTCCCTTCCTCTTGATGACTAAATTAGGCCCTTACATACCCTTCCTCTTGATGTCTGAATTAGGCCCTTAATACCCTTCCTCTTGATGTCTGAATTAGGCCCTTACATACTCTTCCTCTTAATGACCCTTACATACCCTTCCTTTTGATGCCTGACTTAGACCCTTACATACCCTTCCTCTTGATGTCTGAATTAGGCCCTTACATACTCTTCCACTTAATTAGGCCCTTACATACCTTTCCTCTTGATGTCTGAATTAGGCCCTTACATACCCTTCCTCTTGATGGCTAAATTAGACCCTTACATACTCTTCCCCTTAATGACTGAATTAGGCCCTTACATACCCTTCCTCTTGATGTCTGAATTATTTCTTTACATACCCTTCCTCCTGATGTCTGAATTAGACCATTATATACCCTTCCTCTTGATGACTAAATTAGGCCCTTACATACCCTTTCTCTTGATGTCTGAATTAGGCCCTTACATACCCTTTCCCTTGATGTCTGAATTAGGCCCTTACATACCCTTCCTCTTGACGTCTGAATTAGGCCTTACATACCCTTCCTCTTGATGTCTAAATTAGGCCCTTACATACCCTTCCTCTTGATGTCTGAATTAGGCCCTTACATACTCTTGCTCTTAATGGCTAAATTAGGCCCTTACATACCCTTCCTTTTGATTTCTGAATTAGGTCCTTACATACCCTTCCTCTTGATGTCTGAATTAGGTCCTTACATACCCTTCCTCTTGATGTCTGAATTAGGCCCTTACATACCCTTGCTCTTGATGTCTGAATTAGGCCCTTACATACCCTTCCTCTTGATGTCTGAATTAGGCCCTTACATACCCTTCCTCTTGATGGCTAAATTAGACCCCTACATACCCTTCCTCTTGATGTTTGAATTAGGTCCTTATATACCCTTCCTCTTGATGTCTGAATTAGGCCCTTACATACCCTTCCTCTTGATGTCTGAATTAGGCCCTGACATACCCTTCCTCTTGATAATTAAATTAGGCCCTTACATACCCTTCCTTTTGATGTCTGAATTAGGCCCTTACATACCCTTCCTCTTGATATCTGAATTAGGACCTTACATACCCTTCCTCTTGATGTCTGAATTAGACTCTTACATACCCATCCTCTTGATGTCTGAATTAGATCCTTACATACCCTTCCTCTTGATGTCTGAATTAGGCCCTTACATACCCTTCCTCTTGATATCTGAATTAGGACCTTACATACCCTTCCTCTTGATGTCTGAATTAGACCCTTACATACCCTTCCTCTTGATGACTAAATTAGACCCTTAAATACCCTTGCTCTTGATGTCTGAATTAGGCCCTTACATACCCTTCCTCTTGATGTCTGAATTAGGCCTTTACATGCCCTTCCTCTTAAAGGAACACTAAACCCAAAAATTTTCTTTCATGATTCAAGTAGAGAATAAAATTTTAAACAACATTCCAATTTACTTCTATTATCTAGTTTGCTTCATTATTTAGCTATCCTTTGTTGAAGAAATAGCAATGCACATGGGTGAGCCAATCATACAAGGCATCTATGCTATGTACAGCAACCAATCAGCAGCTACTGAGCATATCTAGATATGATTTTCAGCACAATATATCAAGAGAATAAAGTGAATTAGATAATAGAAGTAAATTAGAAAGTTGTTTAAAATTGCATGCTCTTTCTAAATCATAAAAGAAAAAATTTGGGTTTCATGTCCCTTTAATGTCTGAATTAGGCCCTTACATACCCTTCCTCTTGATGTGTGAATTAGGCCCTTACATACCCTTCCTCTTGATAATTAAATTAGGCCCTTACATACCGTTCCTCTTGATGTCTGAATTAGGCCCTTACATACCCTTCCTCTTGATGTCTGAATTAGGCCCTTACATACCCTTCCTCTTGATGTCTGAATTAGGCCCTTATATACCCTTCCTCTTGATGTCTGAATTAGGACCTTACATACCCTTCCTCTTGATGTCTGAATTAGGCCCTTACATACCCTTCCTCTTGATGTCTGAATTAGGCCCTTACATACCCTTCCTCTTGATGTATGAATTAGGCCCTTACATACCCATCCTCTTGATGTCTGAATAACTTCAGCTCTTGCTTATTTGGGTTGATCTTTAGATAAACTGAAGTGTATATTATTTTGTATAAATGAAGAAAAATTTATCTTATCCTTGTCAGGGACCCCAACAATGACTTTGCAAATGGTGTCAACATGTCTTCTAGTTATTTTTCTAGTAGCCTATGTACAAAAAACATATTTACAAATGCAAGCATACTGTTTTATCTTTTATCCTGAGGAAGAGTAAATAGACTCATACTTCCTTAGATTCTTCCTTAGTTTGAGGTTATACTTCGCTAAAAAGTCAGACTGTCTGATGTGGAGCAATTGTTTAACTATAGATCTAAGTTTTAAATCATATTTCCCATTTCAAAAGTCATTTGTAGATTCTGAGAAAATAGTCTAGGACTGGACAGAAATTGCATATTTCACCCAGATTTGATGCCATGGGGTAGATGTATTAAATGTCGCGCGGACATGATTCTTTATAGCGAATCATGTCCGCTCGACATTGCTAAATGCCGACAGCATACGCTGTCCGCATTTATCACTGCACAAGCATTTCTAGTGAAATGCTTGTGTAATGCCACCCCCTGCTCACTGGTGGCCAATCGGCCGCTAGCAGGTGCTGTCAATCATCCCGATTGGATCGGGAGGATTTCAATCTGCCACCTAAAAGGTGAAGGAGCAGTGTTCTCATGACCGCTGCTTCTTAACTTCTGTTTCAGGTGAGCCTGAAACGATGGGCCTCCAAAGCAGCATTCGCTGCTTAATAAATGGAGTCCAAAGTATTCTACCGCACCAGGATTTTGAATAAAAGACTTTTATTGGAACTACAGAGTCATCAAATAAACATGCGATGTTTCGGGCTATTTACCCTTAATCATGCAATGCAAATACACCTGTGTAGGTGCCTTAAATACACCTGGATACACCAACAAGTATTACCTGTTACCAGGCCATATATCCTATATACCAATACTACAATACTCTTACAGTGACACCTAGTGGTCAAAAATTAATATTACACTTATCAATACAATACATATAATTGGAATGACTATGCTCTATACACAATGCATCAACATAATATCAGAAGTTAAAGCAGCATATATTTACAAACATTATTTCACCTTCTTAATACATCATTAGGGATCATGGTGTCCAACTTACTTATCCAAATTACTTCCCTTTGTTTTAATAACATTTCCCAATTTCCACCCCTCCTAAGTGTTTTAACACTATCAATAATCTGCCATCGCAGCTGACTAATTGCATGACCAGCCTCCAAAAAATTAGATGATACCGGGGCATCCCTATTTTTACATCTTATGTTAGACCGGTGTTCGTTAATCCGATCACGTACCTTTCGTGTCATTTCACCTATGTAAACTTTTGAACATGGGCATTTTATCAAATAGATAGCATAGGTAGAATTGCAGGTATAATAATCATTAATGTGATACTTATGTCCAGTTCTGGGGTGCAGAAATTCCTTGCCTCTAATAACTGAGTTACAGTTTCCACAATTTAAACAAAGATAACATCCATAATTTTTATTATTTTATAATATTTTAATATTGCACACTAAAGTTACTTGTTACAAAGTTACAGTTTAAATGTTTATAAAGCATATATTTTATATGCAGATCTTTTGCAATGCCATGATTAATTGCAATATTATACTATGGGACTAACTGAGATAAGAGATGGCTTAGAAATCAGTTTAGGTTTACTTTCAACAAAGAATACCATGAGAAAAAAAACCAATTTGATGATAAACGTAAATTGGAAAGTTGTTTAAAATTGCATCCCCTATCTGAATCATGAAAGTTTAATAGCACTTAGTCTGAACTTTAAATGAGTAGTAGATTTTTTTCCTGACAATTTTAAGTTATGTCTTTTTCCACTCCTCCTGTACCACGTGACAGCCATTAGCACTTTCAAGTGATTAAGCATATGAGTATTATGTCCCATTGTTATACATATAATGCTCAAACCAAGTTCATGCTCCTAAGCCTATGTTGATATGCACTCATAAGAAATGTGTTAAAATTCAGCATGGTCAACTATGAGAAAGATGTACATTTGATAATAAAATTAAATTGGAAAGATTTTTGTAAAAATAAATTTACTTCCAATGTCCTTTTAATTTAAAACTAGAAAATGTGTCTTTTACAGGAGTCAATTATATTTAATGATATTTACCTTAGTGAACATTTTATTTTAAAATTCATCTGTAACCTTTTACTTCATATAATGTCTCCTTTAAAATACTTCATTCATTTCTATTTTATTCGTTTGTTTCAGAAGCTGCAAGTTTCCGAAAAAGACGCCCAAGATAAAAGCCACGTTTTTACCGTATTGACATACGACAAGTGTTGTTTGGTAATATCTGCCAAATACAGGATGATGGCATGAATATTCCATGATTAGCCATTTAGCTAATACAGTGTACAATACACCGGAGCAGCGAAGCACATAATGTAAAATTATGGAACAAGTTTGTAGGGTCAATACATTTTTCTAGCCTGCACATCTGCATTTCAGTGATAAATTAACAACAGCAATATAATCTTGGTATAGACTCTAGCCATCTTAGTGGTTGAAGATGCCATTTGTGATTACACTGTTTAGGAAAATGACCTTTTGAGACCGAAAGTATAAACAGCAAACGTTGTTGCGTACCATTCAAATATTCTTAAATCTTCATAAGATTTTTTTATTTTTTAAAAATTGTAAATTATTCAATTTTCAAGGTAATGCAATCCCTAAACAAAAACTAAAAAAAGAGGACCCTATCCTATTTCAAAGACATGCTCTGCTTTAAAAAAAAAAAATCCTTTACAATTTTAAAAGTAACCATACAATATTAGTACAAGCTTGAAAATATTTTTTTTTTCTAGTTGAGCTTGCGCAAGTAAAATAGAAGTATATTCCAATCTTTGCGCAAATGAAAACAGTGTGATAAACTATTTTCAAATTTGGAAACCTCTCAAAAGAAAAGATTTTTGAATGGTTTTCAAATGACTTTGCACTGTTAGTTTTGATAGGTTAGTAAAAATCTAATTCCAATTTTTCCTGAAAATTTATGCAAGACTTTTAATGGTTTAGAAATCCGATTTTGACCATTTTCGCGCAGCATCACAACGTTTTTTTGTGCACATTTCTTTGGTTGTAAAGCTCCAATCACATATCAACAACACGATAAGCTACTAGTTTAATTAAAACAATAATCCAGTGAACAAATCACATACTTAAACTATGAAAAATGTTTACAAATATTGACACTAAGGGGTCAATTTATTAAAGTCTGGCGGACATGATACGCTGTCCGTATTCAGCATTGCACAAGCAGTTCTAGTGAACTGCTTGTGCAATACCGACCCCTGTAGATTTGCGGCCAATAGGCCGCAAGCAGGGGGTGTCAATCAGCCCAATTGTATAGGATCGGACAGATTGCTGTGCGCAGCCTCAGAGGTGGCGTATGAGTTAAGTGAGCCTAAAGGCTCGCATGGAATCAGTGTGAATTGGCCCAATTCGGCCAAAAAATAAATTGACCCCTAAATGAGATTAAACAGGTTAACTGCTGATGCCACAAACTGAGCCTGTTAGGACACTATAAAAACTTGCAAACAAGTTTTTGATGATGTTCTCATTCCCCATTGGCTGGTTTTCTTTTTTTGCAAATCCCCTAAAAGCATTTGAATTTTTCAGAGACTGAAATACAGTTTCTAAAGATGACAAAAATTAGCTGATTTTGAATAGCAAATTCTGAAAGATTGGAATATACGCTATAGTATGTTGGCAAGTACTGGTGTGTAGTATAACAAAAATAGCTGTTGTTATAGTGAAATAATTACTATAAAAACCAGTCTCTGAGGGCAAAGATTGCACTGGGTTTAAGTTTTTTACCACAAACAGAAAATCTTTATATTATTATATTGAGTTTTTATATATAATCAGTGTTTGTGCATTTTTTTTATTTTAGGGTTCTTTAAAAACACAGTGCAAGATGCTATGCAGGATATACGAATGGAGCTGCTACAAAAAACATCTACCGACAGCAGATTTTTGTTTATAGTGGCTCCGTGTTAATGATTTTCTCAAACCACTATTATTTGATGGCAGTGTGGGTAACTAAATAATAGCTGCATCTTACAGCTGCCCATCAAGCAACTTCAGACCCCTGCCACTATATATTACATAGGTACCAGTGTCCTGGCCCATTAACCCTAACTGCATACTCTGCTCACCTTAAAGGGACAGTCTACACCTTAGCCATCTTAAAGTATCTTGCCACGTTGTAATGGCTGCCAAGCACTGCCCACTGATGAAATCACAATCTGGGCTGCATCTAGGCACTCTGCTGGAAAGCAGTCTGTTGAAACCAACTAGTGAGCATTTTGTGATAGGACGTCATATGCAGCCCAGATCATAATGTCATTAGTGGGTGGAGCTTGGCAGCCACTTCAAAGAGGCCAGAAACACTATTAATTTTAAAATAAAGTTTTTACCGTTCCTGCTACATGATATAGAAAAGGTGCTGGAGGCTATTTGCAGCTACATCTAAGATAAGACTTTAAGATGACTGTCCCTTTAAACCAATGTAAAGAAGATCTACAGTCCATCTAGGAAGGTATTGGAAAGATTTTCTTTATGACTGAAATTTCAGTCATCTTAGTTAATTTGGATTTAGATGAACTGATGCAAATAAAGTGGAAATGATTTTCCTCAGGTGCCATCATAACATAGTAATGACAGAATCTTATCTCTGTATTTTATGTATCAAATTATTTTATTATTATTACTCCTCACCTACCATTTCCTGCTACCCCCCCCCACCTCTTTCCTTTCTCAAATTGGTCTTCCAAACATTCTCTCTTTTGTCCCCAAAGGAACACAATTCCCATTTCCACTGCACAAAACCTCTCAGTATGTGCCCACTGCCTCGCTTCCCTCCCTCTCCATCATCCCACCCACCCCTAATTGTATTTTATTTTAACACCTGCAACTACCAAAGCTGCTGTGATGTCACATCATATATTTCTGGTTTCAAAGCAAATAGAAGTTAAAATGCACAAATCTTAGCACTACTGCATGTAAACACCCAGTCACTATAGGTTATGTTCATTAGATAATTCAAAGACAAATTCAGAGGAAGTAAATTATTCTCTGTCTTTTCTCCCCACAGTCTACACAAAACCTCTCTCTATCTGCACACTCAAATTAAATGAAACACTGGTTGTTTTCCTGTGGTTGGTCAGATGCCATGGAGTATAGCTGCCATAAAAAGTGCTATTTAAGCAAATACGGAATTTGTGGAATTGAAACTTTCTGGTTATTTTTCACAAAGTATATTTCACAACTGGCACTTCCTGAGAAGTTGCAAAATGAACAGACTCTTGGTTAACTGTTACTATAATTGTGTAATAAACTTGTACATTTATTAGTATTGAGATTAATTTATGTGGATCTATATAGACTTTTAGATTGTGATGATTCTATTTTTAAAAGGCAATGATGTCTCAAACAGGGGTACCTTTTTGTAAACAAACAATAAAGGATATAAAAAAAAATTGAATAATTGTTTTTCTGTATATTTAAAGCCATTATTTTTACTTTGTCGTACTGTGAAGGTTTCATGTTGAAGAACAAAAAAAGGAGCAAAGAACAATGATGTTAATAATTTGCAAAACACAAAAAAGACAGATATGAGGAATATGCTTGGGAAAAATGATTTGTGTAAACATTCTTTGATTAACCCTTTAAGGACATAGCTTTCAGTTTGCTCAATTGTTTTATGACGGAAAAATTCCGTCATATGTCCTTAAGAGGTTAAAAGTTGTAACATTTAAAACAATGTAGTATGTGTTATACAAAGAAAATGGCATAAAAAGAAGCTGTTTTTTTCAGTGTGTACCGTGTATGTATCACAATTCGGATATTTTCACTGGAGTATGAGCAATTAAAATCCAGCCTCATAGAAATGTAGTGCGCGGAACACCATGGTAACATGAGAATCTTATGCCTGTCACTACTATGTGTGAATGGTTGCTATGCCCCTTTGTCTATGGCTGCCGTGAGCTGGTGTAATGTCCTTACATCAGCCTCATACCTCCCAAATTTTCCCAGATCCAGTTCAGGACTGTGAGGCATAGGCTGAGTCAGGGAGACCAGAGTCTTATGTGTTCAGTAAACAAAGTCATAGCAGGCATTGAGCCATGTGGGTATTTCATGGGCAGAGTAAGGTGTTTTAAAGGGTGGGTAGTAGCCATCTGTGAGCTGGGTTGTAACTAGGTGTCCTTTACAAAAATGCTGGAAAACCTTTGGGTGACATAGGTGGTAAGTGGTTATAAAGTCCATAGTAGAATAAAAAAATAAGGTAAGTGGGGTCATGCCATGGTCCCTACACAAACATTTACCTTAAATCACTTTTGACCCCACTATATATAATTCTCACAAATGATGATTTTATCCTTTTGGCTTTCAGTAACACACAAATCAACTATTTTACTTGGTTAGATGCCCGTAATGCACATAGAGCAGTGATTTTACTTCCCTTATATTTCAGTAGCACACACAGAACAGCGTTTATACACCCTTATGGTTAAAACCCCCCAAAGAAATACAGCAGAGATTTTACTCTTGTGGCTACACATACAGTAACACACACTGCAGTGTTTTTCATGTCTGCCAGTAACAGATAAGACAGGGGTTTCTCTCCCCCACTTGGCTGTGCATATGCGTTGTCACCTTTTTAGGCCGCATTTGCAAAGCATAGAAGCATAAGCGGCCTTTCAATTTAGTTGCCACTCAAGCGACTTAAAGGGACAGGAAACCCCAAAATGTTATTTCATGATTTGGATAGAACATACAATTTTAAACAACTTTCCAATTTACTTCTATTATCAAATTTGCCTCATTCTCTTGTTATCCTTTGCTGAAGGAACAGCACTGCACTACAGGCAGCTAGCTGAACACATCAAGTTAGCCAATCACAAGAAACAAATGTGTGCAGCCAGGCACCAATCAGCAGCTAGCTCCCACTAGTGTAGGATATGTGCGTATTCTATTTCAACAAGGGATACCAAGAGAATGAAGCACATTTGATAATAGAAGTGAATTTTAGTGTCTTAAAATGACATGCTCTATCTGAATCTTGCAAGTTTAATTTTGACTGTCCTATCCCTTTAAAAAACGTAACATTTAAGAGTTGAGTATGTTTCTATAATTTTACAGGACAGCCTATTAAAATGCCAGACTGTCTGGTTGAATATTGGACACAACAACCCTACTTGTGAGGTGGATATAAGCAGTCCCTAATACCCTTACAGAAACCAGGTTTTTTATAAGGAAAGTGTGCTGTAGGAGAGGCGTAACTCCCAGACGGTGACAATCCCACAAGATCTAGCAAGCGGAACTCTGCAGATAAATGCTGACCTAACATTCAATGTGAATAACTTCCATAAATCAGATTCCACACTGAATTTACTGGTGTATAAATGGACATATCCCTTAAAAGCAATTCTTCTAGTACAGTTTATGCTAAAATAGTATCAGATATATTAAATATCTAGTTCATATATTGCTAGTATGTGTAACCTCAAATTCATTACAATAAAATCGCAACAAATTATACATGTATATATTTAACAACAATAGCAGAAAACATGCTGAAAACAAACTAGTCCACCTTAGCATTGAGAGTTCATATACAATTTTGTATGGAATCCAGATCCAAAGTCTCTATTGAGTCAATACTGGCATATATATTTTTCAAGTTATAGACTGTAGTTTTCCATAATATGTAGCTTATCACTACTTTACTTGTGAATAGTTGTTAGTCAATATAACAAAGTAACAAAGTCTGGCCAAGGGACACTGACCAAATCAACACTTTTTCCTTAGTGCAGGATAATGTGAATTATAGCTTACCAGAATCTTCAGACACGTACTGTGCGATGCACATATTATGTGCCCTTCTGATAGAAGTAGAGAATAAGCTTACCAGGATCTTCCGACACGGTAATGTGCCTCTTTACAAGCTTACTATGCTTTTCTCCGGTGGTTGATCACAGCGGTTGTTGTTTTCAGTGTCTTCCGTTACCCAAGCATGGCTGTGATGATGTCACTCTCACCTCGCTTTCTATTGGTTACGGGTTTTCTTCCTCTGTTACCCGCTATGATGTGCTCAGGACTGATCTCAATATGACAAACGGCCGTTTGTATTCCCTGTACTTGACAGTTCTCAAAGCCCACACCAGGGCGAAACGTGTTGACGTTATTAGCAGATTACTACAAAGCTGAGGATTTCATTTCAGGATAATAACATCTCTAAAGGACTCTCCCTGCAGGATCTTGAGAACTGTCAAGTACAGGGAATACAAACGGCCATTTGTCACATTAAGAGCAGTCCTGAGCACATCATAGCGGGTAACAGAGGAAGAAAACCGTAACCAATAGAAAGCGAGGTGAGAGTGACATCATCACAGCCACGCTTGGGTAACGGAAGACACTGAAAACAACAACCGATGTAATCAACCACCGGAGAAAAGCACAGTAAGCTTGTAAAGAGGCACATTACCGTGTCGGAAGATCCTGGTAAGCTTATTCTCTACTTCTATCAGAAGGGCACATAATATGTGCATCGCACAGTACGTGTCTGAAGATTCTGGTAAGCTATAATTCACATTATCCTGCACTAAGGAAAAAGTGTTGATTTGGTCAGTGTCCCTTGGCCAGACTTTGTTACTTTGTTATATTGACTAACAACTATTCACAAGTAAGTAGTGATAAGCTACATATTATGGAAAACTACAGTCTATAACTTGAAAAATATATATGCCAGTATTGACTCAATAGAGACTTTGGATCTGGATTCCATACAAAATTGTATATGAACTCTCAATGCTAAGGTGGACTAGTTTGTTTTCAGCATGTTTTCTGCTATTGTTGTTAAATATATACATGTATAATTTGTTGCGATTTTATTGTAACGAATTTGAGGTTACACATACTAGCAATATATGAACCAGATATTTAATATATCTGATACTATTTTAGCATAAACTGTACTAGAAGAATTGCTTTTAAGGGAGACGTCCCTAATTTTATATGATTGATTTTGCAAATGTTTTAGAGCCACACATAAATCAAAATAAACTGTTTTAATTAAAGTTATTAGAATATATCACCTCTTATACTCCTTAGCTTCTTTAGGGCTTTCTTACTTAAATAATATATATATTGGTCTTATTTGTGTGCTAGTCTTAAAGTGATGGTAAACCCTAGCGTTTGGGAAACGCTAGGATTTACAATCGTAACAAATAAAGGGGACTTTCATTCATAAAGTATAAAATACTTAATTCTGAAAGCCCCTTTATTTGTTAGCAGTGTTTGCTGCGCTGAGCTGCTAAAGGCAGCCCACGGCAGAACGCAATTTGGCTGAGAGGTGACGTTTCCACCTCTTAGCCAATAGCCGTGCGGGAAATACAGCTTGGCGCCACAAAACCTGGCGCCAAGCTGTATTTCCCGCACGGCTATTGGTCAAGTCAAAATTAAACTTGCATGATTCAGAAAGAGTGTGCAAATTTAAGATACTTTTAAATTCACTTCTATTTTCAAATGTGCTTTGTTCTCTTAGTATCCCTTCTTGAAAAAGAATACTCACATATATCCTACACTAGTGGGAGGTAGCTGCGGATTGGTGCCTGCACACATTTGTCTCTTGTGATTGGCTAACTAAATGTGTTCAACTGTCACTCAGTAGTGCGATGCTGTTCCTCCAGCAAAGGACAACAAGATAATGAAACAAATTTGATAATAGAAATTGGAAAGTTGTTTAAAATTGTATGCTCTCCAAATGATGAAAGAAAATGTTGGGGTTGGCTGTCCCTTTAAATAATTCTAGCATGGGATTTGAGATGCCCCAGTCTATATGTATAATGTATGCAATAATTAAACGTTTTAATTGTCTATAAAGCAATGATTTATTACCTCTATGAATTACACCTGTATATAACTCTGAAGCAATAGTTACATTAGAAAGTGACTACTATGTAAAGTGAGTGAGTTTCCTACTTGCTTGAGAAACACTTTAGCTTTACATAAAAACTACAACAGTCACACTCCTGGTTCTAGCACTGCCCCGTCATGTCCCAGCCCTGATTCTTTGTCGCCAGCTACTTCCAGTTTCTATTCTCAGCCATGGCTGACGAGGCTCCAGTGTTGATAACATTACAAGCCAAAGACCTAACCTGTAGCATCTGTATATGCCGATATAAGTGCCCCACTACACTGCCATGCGGGCACACTTTCTGCATGGACTGCATAGAGAGCTATTGGAGGACTAACAAGAAAAATGTGTGTCCGGTTTGCCAAAACGTATTGTCAAGCAAGCCGCATCTTAGCAAGAACACGGATCTGGCCTCTCTGCTGGATTTGCTGCAAGCACAAGACACCAAGGCTCACGAGAACTGTGCAGAGTGTACGGGCCCAGTGCCCCTCAAGTACTGTTTACCCTGTATGACACCACTATGCCAGAGTCACCTCCGCCTTCATGAGGACTCGGTACTGCAGCGACATCTGCTGGTAAACCCGCTAAACGCAGCCTTTAACTGGTCGTGCAGGCAGCATATTAAGGGTCTACAGCACTTCTGTGTTTCTCATTGCCAACCTCTGTGCCCAGACTGTGTAAGCCAGCATAAAGAGTGCCAGCCTGTGCCACTATTAGATCTCTATAGGAAAAATAAGGCAAGTATTGTATAATTAATGTAGATATCTAGTTTGCCCTCTTTATTAAAATATGATACCAATTTTATGGGACACGTTCTATGTAAATGCATAAAACAAACCATACGCCAGGAATTTTTAATGATTAAAATTATTTTAAAGCATGTGTTTGATATGCAGATCTTGCAATGCTTAAAGGGACATGAAACCCAAAAATGTTTTTGTGTGATTCAGACAGACCATTTTAAAAGTTTCCAGTTTGTTTCTATTATCATATTTGATTTGTTTCCATGGTATTTTGTGTTGAAGTCGAGATACCTAGGTAGGCGTCTGCTGCACTGAATGGCAGGACTTAGTGCTGCCATCTAGTGTTCATTCAGATGGATATTAATATTCTTGCAAAATTGCTGCCAAATAGTGCTCCAGACACGTGCACACGCCTGAGTTTACGTCCCTGCTTCTCAACAAAAGATACCAAGATAACAAAGAAAATGTGATAACAGAAGTACAAAAGATGTTATGCTCGATCTGAATCACAAAAGAAATTTCTTTGGATTTCATGTCCCTTTAACTTCTTGCGCCATATGGACGTAGGTCGGTACTTTGCCCATTGTACTGTGTTGACCTACGTCCACGATCCAACATTGTGGCACATGCTTGGACCCCGGCTGTCAGCTTAGGCAGCAGAAACTGTAGTGGGGGACAGAAGGCATCTACCTTCATATGGTAAGCGAGTACTGATCATGCCCCATTACCATATGAAGCCAGATCAGCAGATTATTACATAGAGTGACACTGTCCGTGTCACTCACTGTATTGATCATTCATTGGTGCTGAGTGGGAGTGGTGGAAGGGAAGGAGGGGGGCAGGTGGGCTGCCCAGCGAGGTGGGGGAGGAAGGGGCAGTGCGCACTACACTATGGAAAAGGAAATAGGCAAGGGAGGGTTAGGGACCTACACTAGAGGAAATAAATGTTTTTTGAAGTAATCTTCTGGTATAGTATACCAGGCTTCTTTCAGCAAAGTCACTTTGTATACAACGTAAACAGGGGGCGCTATACTACACATAATGCTTTGGATAAAGGGAAATCCCTGTATCTAATCCAGAAGAATAATTAAAGTCACCACAGCAGCTCCTCCTTTTCTTAAGGTGCAGGAAAACCAACATGTATCTTCAAGGTAAAAACAAAAGGGCGCCTCATGGTGTAGACCTCCCAAATGGGTGCACTCACAAGTGAGATGGCACTATATAGATGAATAGTGCAAATAGGCAGGCTGGATGTCACAGCCACCAGCTTGCTGATGGTCCTGGCAAAAACTTTCAGGAGAATTCCTCCTTAGACTTGAGAGTCTCCAATATCCAGCCACAGGCAATGAGGAGAAATCCAGCAACCACTTCCCACAAACAGTACGCTGCAACTTGATAAAAGTACTAAAAACTTTAATAAAACTTCAGGATACAGCTGAAATGTGTTGCATAGTTTTAAGCTGATCAACTGTACCCTTACGTTTTATTACAGGTTTTAGTACTTTTATCAAGTTGCAGCGTACTGTTTGTGGAAAGTGGTTGTTGGATTTCTCCTGATTGCCTGTGGCTGGATATTGGAGACTCTCAAGTCTAAGGATGAATTCTCCTGAAGGTTTTTGCCGGGACCATCAGTGGGCTGGTAGCTGCGACATCCAGCATGCCTATTTGCACCATTCTTCTTTAGATTTAGGTTGTCTTTTATTTATTTCTCTATCCAGGTCATCCCATAATGCCTCTATAATATTCAGGTCTGGACTCTGTGGAGGCCAGTCCATGACTGTCAGTGTTTTATCAGCTGTGTTTTATCTCCAAATATGACTTCACTGCATTAGCAGTGTGCTTGGGATCATTATCATGCTGAAAAATAAAACTATTCCCAATTAGGTGCTTTCCAGATGGATTGGCATGATGAATTAAAAACTGTCTGTACTTTCATGATCCCATCAATTCAGACAATATCGCCAATACCACTGGCAGAAATGCAGCCCCAAACCAGGACAGACCCTCCCCCATGTTTTACTGAAGGCTTCAAGTACTCATTCTTCCATCTCTCTTCAACTCTTCTTCCCACATATTTTCGACAATTGGATCCAAAGATTTCAAACTTGGATTTGTCACTAATAATACTCTTTTCCACTGATCTTCATTCCAATGTTTGTGAGCTGTAGCATATCTTATCCTTTTCACCCTGTTCCCCTTCCAAAAAAGTGGTTTCTTGGCTGCTACTCTTCCACAAAGACATTCCTGATCAAGCTTCTACGGATTGTAGAATGGTCAACTTGGAATCCTGATGAAGCTGCCAGTTTCTGAGCCAGGTCCTTGCTGGACTTCTTCCGATCTCTCAAAGATATACACACAAACACACACATATACATACACACATATACACTCAAACAAAAATAAACGCACATATACACAAACACACACAATCACATATGCACATATACACAGACACATGCATATATACATACACACATATACACAAACACATGCATACACACACACATGCACACACTGTACATATACACAAACACAAACATACTTACACATATATACACACATACAAAAATACACACACATGCACATATACACAAACACACACATATACATACACATATATGCACATACACAAACACACTTGCACATATACACAAACACACACATATGCACACACACACACTGATGCACATATACACATATATACATTGGGAGCGATTGCCCTTTCCCCTCCCTGGATTCGCCACTGAGTAATATAAATTTAAGAAATTAAATAATAACGCAAATGAGAAATATTGTAGTCCAAAACAAGAATTCATAGTCCCTTTTATATGTCTCTATATGACGGTAGGCAGCTCCTTGTATAGGCCTAGCACAGTCTCAACTAGATATTGAGGCAAAGTGTAAGGCTGTTTCCTCAGGCTTATAAATTTACAAATACAAAGACACCCCTCATTGGATACTTAGTATCAATAACACCTGTGTTGTATCCCTAATAAGAAAACCCCTCCTTTTGCAGTGTTGTCTAAAGCAGTGTTTTTCAACCAGTGTGCCGTTAGAGATCCTCAGGTGTGCCACTAGTGTGCCGTTAGAGATCCTCAGGTGTGCCACGGCAGACTGACAACAGTGTGACATATTTTTTAAACTTTGCTTGTTTTTTACTCCCAGTGCAGGGGTAGTTTGTAGGAGGCATGGCATAACAGCACAATACATACAGTATGTGTGTTTGTGTGTGTATGTGTATATATATATATATATGCTGTATTAGGCTACAATGTGTGATTTTTTTAAAAATTTTGGGATGGTGGTGTGCCACAGGATTTTTTAATGTAAAAAAGTGTGCCACGGCAAAAAAAAGGTTGAAAATCACTGGTCTAAAGTGTGGGATTCAAAAACCACAAAGAACTGATAACATACAAAACAATGTTGCATTAGGCATTTAACTTAATAAAAACACTCCAAGGTTTAACGTTACAATATACACACAAAAGAAATCTTCACTAAAATGAACATCATATAAAAGAAGCATAAACCACACTGGTAACATTCGAAATAATAATGGTGGTTCCCCATGAAAGGTGTCAGAAAAAAATCTACTATTCATTTAAAATAAGAATCATAAGGACCAAGAGTGGCCTTACTAAGGGTCAGATTACAAGTGGCACACTAATGATATCGCTGGTCAGTGCTAATATTAGTGCGCAAGTAGTGCATGGTAAAGTGCGTTTAACAGAGATGGGTTTGCTCGGCCGACATCAATCTCGCAAACCAATAATTTCAGTGGATACCCTGAACGCACTAACTTGAGTTCATATTACAAGTTGAAAGCTATTGATTGTGCTCAAGAGAAATAGAATATTTAGTGAAACTTGAGACCTAAAGTAAACTGTAAGGGTAAAAAAAAGTTTACAAAGCACATTAAAATAAACTATATACACTCACCGGCCACTTTATTAGGTACACCTTGCTAGTACCGTTTTGGACCCCCTTTTGCCTTCAGAACTGCCTTAATTCTTTGTAGCATAGATTCAGCAAGGTGTTGGAAACATTTCTCAGACATTTTGGACCATATTGACATGATAGTATCACGCAGTTGCTGCAGATTTGTCGGCTGCACATCCATGATGCGAATCTCCAGTTCCACCACATCCCAAAGGTGCTCTATTGGATTGAGATCTGGTGACTGTGGAGGCCATTGGAGTACAGTGAACTCATTTTCATGTTCAAGAAACCAGTTTGAGATGATTAGAGCTTTGTGACATAGTGCATTATCCTTCTGGAAGTAGCCATCAGAAGATGGGTACACTGTAGTCATAAAGGGATGAACATGGTCAGCAAAAATTCTCAGGTGTGGCATTTTAACAATGCTCTATTGGTACTAAGGGGTTTAAAGTGTGCCAAGAAAATATCCCCACACCATTGCACCACCACCAACAACCTGAACCGTTACAAGGCAGGATGGATCCATGCTTTCATGTTGTTTACGCCAAATTCTGACCCTACCATCTGAATGTCGCAGCTGAAATCGAGACTCATCAGACCAGGCAACATTTTTTCAATCTGCTATTGTCCAAATTTGGTGAGCCTGTGCGAATTGTAGCCACAGTTTCCTGTGTTCTTCTGCTGCTGTAGCCCATCTGTTTCAAAGTTAGACTTGTTGTGCATTCAGAGATGGTATTCTGCATACCTTGGTTGTAACAAGTGGTTATTTGAGTTACTGTTGCCTTTCTATCATGTCAAACCAGTCTGCCATTCTCCTCTGATCTCTGACATCAACAAGGCATTTTCGTCCACACAACTGACACTCACTGGATATTTTCTCTTTTTCGGACCATTCTCTGTAAACCAGTGTTTTCCAACTCCAGTCCTCAGGACCATTAACAGGCCACATATTTATTATATCTTAACTAGAGCACAGGTGAATTGATCAGCTGATGGGTGAACTGATTATTTCACCTGTGCTCTAGTTATATAATGAATAATGAATATGTGGCCTATTAAGGGTCCTGAGGACTGGGTTTGAGAAACACTGCTGTAAACCCTAGAGATGGTTGTGCAGTTTTTGAAATACTCAGACCAGCCCGTCTGGCACCAACAACCATGCCACGTTCAAAGTCACTTAAATCCCCTTTCTTCCCCATTGTGATGCTCAGTTTGAACATCAGCAAGTCATCTTCAACAAATCTAGATGCCTAAATGCATTGAGTTGCTGCCATGTGATTGGCTGATTAGCAATTTGTGTTACCAAGCAATTGAACAGGTGTACCTAATAAAGTGGCCGGTGAGTGTATATATATATATATATATATATATATCCTATACTATAAAAGGCCAAGTGTGTTTGTCCGAAGCTGTCATGCGCAGTAGAGACAGCACAAGGACAAACACACCTGGTCTTAAATCCCTACCTGATCTGCCGACTGCCGAGCAGAAGTGGGCGTGACCGAAAATGCGGGGGGTGTGGTTGACTGTGAAGGGTGCGTAGTCTATCGTGAAGGCCCGCGAAGGGGCGGAGCCTAGTGTGAAGGGGGCGGGGGTGTGAAAGGCCATGGAGAGAGCTCAAGCAGCTCAAAAGAGGGGAGAGAGGGGAGAGAGATCAAGAGGGGAGAAAGAGAGAGGGGGAGAGAGAGAGGGGGAAGAGAGAGAGAGGGGGGAGAGGGGGGAGAGAGAGAGAGAGAGAGGGGAGAGAGAAAGAGGGGAGATGTGGAGAGAGAGAGGGGAGAGAAAGAGGGGAGAGAGAGAGGAGAGAGAGAAAGAGAGAGGGGGGAGATAGAGAGAGAGGGGAGAGGGAGAGAGAGGGGGTAGAGAGAGAGAGAGAGACAGAGAAACAACATCTCATTTCGGCATGTAGCCGTGCTCCACAAACAGAAAATTGCACAATTTCCTGTTTGTGGAGCACGGCTACATGCCGAAATTAGATGTTGTTTGTCTTGAAGAAGGCTTCTAAGAAAGCCAAAACGTCGACTCTGAAGATTTGTTGTTACCCGAAATAAAAACTATTTATGACTTCAAAAATCCTGAGAGTGCCCTTCACTCAAAAAGTATTACTATATATATATAAATATATATATATATATATATATATATATATATATATACAAAACAAGGAAAAGGGGACAGCACTCTCAGACCGGACCGGGTACACATCCCAGGAATTTTTCCTTTTGAGCTGAGCACCTTTTTGGGTCCAATATCACTGAAGATGCACTGTTCATTATATCACCTGTGATTGGAGGAGGTGAACACAGAGGCGGCACTGACTATCTGGTGCAGGAGTGAGAAACAAGCCCTGCACAGGTGCTGAGGATCTAACAGGCAGTGGTGAGCCGACGAGAAGCACAGTACAGCAATCCCCCGAGAGACTAAGGAGGTAACATTACGGCTGGTGAAGCAACCCTGAGTCACAGACGGCTGCGGTGGCGGCCGTTGGGACAACGTGAGGTATTGAGCTGAAAGAGGCTGGAAGTAAGTTTTTACCCTTATCCTGGGGGAATTTTGCCATTAGAGGAGCACAGTGTTCGGCAGTCCCACACCCTGCTTGTGATTGTATCAGTAACTGTTAGTAAGCCTGGCTTGTAGTTCGAGCACCTGCTCATAGGGGTTTTGAATCTGTTTTCATATAGGTATAGATATATATTTTACAAAAAAAAAATAATTTTATATATATAAGTACTTCTAATACCTTCGGGCTTAGAGCAGTTGGTCTAGCACAGTGTCAGGTTAGCACTCAAGTGATATCTAATAGTTTGACGAAAATCTTTCATAGCCTATAAATAGAACCTTAAAGCACGCACAACATCCAGATTGTGCAATAACCACTCCTTCTTAGTGGAAGGATTAGGACAAAATGATGGAACAACAATTTCTTGGTTAATATTGCGTTCCAAAACCACCTTAGGTTGAAATCCTAATTAAGTACGGAGAACCGCCTTATCCGCATGAAGAATAAAATAAGGAGAATCACACTGTAGAGCCGAAAGTTCAGAAACTCTACGGGCAGAGGAATTTGCCAGCAGAAACAAAACCTTCCAGGACAATAACTTGATATCAACAGAATGCATAGGTGTAAATGGAGCTTGCTGCAGAACTTTAAGAACCAGTTTAAGACTCCAAGGAAGAGCAATTGACCTAAACACAGGCCTGATTCGAACCAAAGCCTAGACAAAAGATTGAACATCTGTCAAAATTGCTAGACGCTTCTGTAGAAGAATCGACAAAGCCGAAATCTGATCATTTAGGGTACTGACTAATAAACCCTTCTCCAGGCCCTCCTGAAGAAAGGACATAATACGGCAATTCTCACCTGACTCCAAGAAAAAACCCCAAATCCTCACCAATGAAGGTATTTACGCCATACCTTATAATAAATCTTGCGAGTAACAGGCTTACGAGCCTGAATCATAGTCTCAATAACCTTCACAGAAAAACCTCATCTGGACAAGACTAAGCATTCAATCTTCAAGCAGTCAGCTTCAGAGAGACTAAGTTCGGAGGGATGAAGGAACCCTAAAGTAGAAGATCCTTCTTCAGAGGCAATTTCCAAGAGGGAAATGACGACATCCTCACTAGGTCCGCAAACCAAGTTCTGCGAAGCCATGCTGGAGCTATTAGAATCACCGAAGTCTGCTCCTGTTTTATGCCAGGATATTTATAGGGAGGGCAGACTCCTCCTGAGTCCAAAGTCCCTGAGCTCTTAGGGACCCCCAAACTGCTCCCCAGCCTAACAGGCTGGCATCTGTGGTCACAATCTTCCAATAAGGTCTCAGAAAACAAGTGTCCTGAGACAAATGGTCCTGGGAGATCCACCAAGACAGAGACATCCTTGTCTGAGAGTCTATACTATCCTCTGAGAGAGATCCGAGTGGTCTCCATTCCATTGATTGAGCATACATAACTGTAGAGGTCTGAGATGGAAGCGAGCTAATGGAATAATGTCCATGGATGCCACCATGAGACCAATTGCTTCCATGCATACAGCCACCGATGGACGAACAGATGACTGAAGAGAACGACAGGCCTCCAGAAGCTTGAATTTTCTGAACTCCGTCAAAAAAATCTTCATAGATACTGAGTCTATGATTGACCCGAGAAAACATACGCTGGCACTTGGCACCAAGGAACTTTTCCCTAGATTCACCTTCCACCCGTGAGAGTGGATAATAGCTAACAGAGAATCTGTATGGGATCTTGCTAACTGAAAAGATGGCGCCTGGACCAAGATATCATCCAGGTAAGGAGTCACCGCAATCCCTAGAGAGCTGGCCACAGCCAAAAGAGCCCCTAGAACCTTCGTAAAGAATTGAGGAGCAGTGGCGAGGCTGAAAGGCAGGGCTACAAATTGGAAATTTGACCCTCCTGAACTAGAAAGAGAATAGAACAAATAGTCTCCATTTTGAAGGACGGAAACTTGAGAAACTTGTTGAGACTTTAAGTCTAGAATGGGTCTAAGCGTTCTCTCTTTTTTGGGAACTGCAAAAAGATTTGAATAAAATCCCTGACCCTGTTCTGCTAGAGGAACTGGGATAATCACTCCCAGACAGGACAAATCCCTTACGCAGTTTAAGAAGGGATCTCTCTTTACCTGGTTTATAGATAATCTTGATAATAGGAATCTATCCCTAGGGGGACAAGACTTGAATCCTATTCTGTATCCCTGGGAGACTACATCCACTGCCCAAGGATCTGGAATATCGCAAATCCAAGCCTACTGAAAAAAGGAAAGCCTGCCCCTTACCTGATCCAGAACTGGATCAGGGCGGCCCCTTCATGCTGACTTAGCCTCAGCAGAAGGCTTTCTGGATTGCTTACCCTTGTTCCAGGGCTGACTAGCTCTCCAAGAAGTCTTGGCTTGCTCAGATTTAGAAGACAAGGATGATCTCTGTCCCTTGAAGTTAGGAAAGGAACAAAAATTAAAAGTCTGGCGACCCTTGGGTCTATTTTTCTTATCCTGTGGTAAAAAAACTCCCTTTCCACCAGTAACCGTGGAAATGATCTCTGCCAGACCAGGACCAAATAAAGTCTTACTCTTAAAAGGTAGAGACAGAAGCATGGATTTAGAAGTCACATCCGCAGACCAAGACTTTAACTAAAGGTCTCTACAGGCTAGTATCGCAAAAACTAGAAATCTTGGCTCCCAGTCTAACAACTTGCATACTGGCATCACAGATAAAAGTATTAGCCAGCTTTAGAGCCTTGATCCTATCCTGGATCTCCTCTATAGTAGTCTCCTTTGAAATTAGATCAGACAAAGAGTCACACCAATAAGAGGCTGCACCAGCAACTGTCATAATACTAGCAACTGGTTGCCACTGTAAACCCTGATGAAGAAATATCTTTCTTAAATAACCCTCCAGTTTCTTATCCATAGGGTCTGTAAAAGAGGAACTATCCTCGAGAGGAATAGTAGTTCTCTTGTCTAAGGTAGATATAGCATCCTCTACTGTAGTAACAGTGTGCCACAGATCTCTCAGCCACAGAAAACATATTTTTAAACACAGGAAGCGGGTTAAAGGGATATGAAACCCACATTTTTTCTTTCATGATTTAGAAAGAGCATGCAATTTTAAACAACTTTCTAATAAACTTCTATGATCTAATTTGCTTAATACTATTGATATACTTTCCTGAAAAGCATATCTAGATATGTTTAGAGCTGCTGATTGGTTGCTGCACATAGATGCCTCGTGTGATTGACTCACCCATGTGCATTGCTATTTCTTCAACAAAGGATATCTAAAGGATGAAGCAAATTAGATAATAGAAGTAAATTGGAATGTTGTTTAAAATTGTATTCTCTACTTGAATTGAATCATGAAATACATTTTTTGGGTTTAGTGTCCCTTTAAAAGGAACACCCGGCTTCTCCCATTCCTGAGATATAATGTCAGACATGCGATCTGGAACAGGAAAAACCACAACAGATTTAGGTTTGACTTTAAAAAACTCTATTCAGTTTATTAGCCTTTTTCGGAGGCTCTGCAACAGTTTCAGTGTCATCCAAAGTAGCTAAAACCTCCTTCAATAGTAAACGGTTTAAATCTAAAATTAACCTCCTCAGAATCTATTATACTAGGAACTGCAGATTCTGAATCAGAGATCTCGCCCTCAGAAGCTGCAGAGGAATGATCTTCGCTAGATAACTGAGAAAGACTAACCAAATCAGTCTTGGAGACTGCATGTGAATCTGTCAAAGACTGTTACATGTTAACAGAAGGCTGAGACAACCCCTGAACAGCATTATCCTGAGAAAAAGAAGGCTCAAATAAGGAATCCTTATCCTTAGATAATAAAACCTTAATAACGCAAGGAGAACAAAATTGAACAGGAGATATAACCTGGTCATCTGCACAATAAAGACATTTATCAAAAGACAGAGAAAGCTTGGGATCGGCATCCATAGTAAATAAAATAGCTCTTTACTTCCCTTATACTCTAATTTCAATATAAAAAATTAGAATAAAATGCTAAGCATAGATAAATAATTATTAAAACCGGCACCTCTACACTCCAGCCACGTAGGAGAGACTCACCCAACCGGTAATCAGGAATCCAATCCACACCAGCAGATAAATCCAGTTTAAACTGCAGATCCTAAAAAGCTGCAAACATCAGAGAGAAGCGAGAGGCAGGAAAAACGATCTAATGCCATAAAATCCGGTATGTCTCCTTGAAAATCCGGCTTCCAGCTAGAACAAACTGATCAGCCTTCAGGAAGTAACTGAACGGTCACATGATCAGGGATAGGCACGAGCCAAGGCTGTGGCTGACATTTTCTAAAGTAAAGACCTTTAGTGAAGGACACCAAGGTACATTTACAATTAAAACTATTATTTTATAGTGCTGAATTTTATTATACAGATGCAGAAGATACACATCCAGTATTTCACTCAGGTTTTATTTATTCCATAACTTATCATCCAATATTGCTAGCAGTCTCTTGACAAGCCACTAATTTTATTCTCACTAAATATTTTCCCTTTTCCTATTATTTAATCAGAAAGAAAAGATATACTAAGGTTATGATTCACAACCTTACTATATCTTTTCTTTCTATTTAAATACTACTTATAATAAACCTCAGGTGCTGGTTAAAGTTCTTTAACTTTGCATATAAAGCTCCAGGGACACAGTGGCAGCTTGCTTCTTGAATCTTTCCTCCCTCTCTGTGTCACTCAGAGTCATTTTCTGGTACTAAGCGGCATCATGTGGGAGTGGCCCAAACACTGCAAAACGTGGCACCACGTGTGTTAAGGAGGAGTCAGGACCAGTATTCATGTCTTACTCCTCCCTCCCCACAGCAAAATGGGCGGCGGACACTGCAAGGGCCAGTCACGGACACCAGTGTCCATGTACGGACACTTTGCCTATCCCTGCACATGATTGCAAATTTAAAAGTAAGGTTCGGTCCAACAACTTTCTTAAAGAGATATTACCCAAACTAAATAAAAAAGTTAACTTGTGCAAACAAATCCCTATAGCCAAAATCAAAAAGCTTTCACATAACAGAACAGTACCCTGAACTGCTGCCCAATAAATCCCCAACCTTTAAAAGGGATATTCAGTCCCATAAGGATCCACCTTGTTCTCTAAGTATCCTTTCTTTCTTTTTTTTTTTTTTTAAACAAGGACCTCCTAAGTGCTGCATCCTTCTCACCTGGAAGGTAAAAACACATACCTGTGGATCCGCTGTAAGGCAGGTACAGCAAACATATACCTGTAGATAAAGAGAAAACAGAGTAACCAACCCTGGTTTTCTATTTAGGGGTAGCAAAAATGTTGGAAGGTAAGCAAAGACCACCTCGTCGTGGTAGCCACCATTACTCTTGGTAAAGAGAATTACATAGACACAGCATAACCCCAATCCTTTCTTGCAGGGAAAAGTACCCATTAAAGGATTAACAACTTGATTTCTTCACACACCTTCGCACATCACCTACAATGTTACACAGGCAAAGAATGACTGGGGATTGTGGGTAGTGGGAGGATACTTGAAGCTTTGCTGGGGTGTTCTTTGCCTTCACCTGGTGGCCAGGAGTTGAATTCCCACTAGTAATTGAATGTATTTGTGGACTCTCAATGCCATTGGAAATAAATATATATATGTATACATATGTATTTATGTGTTTATGTGTATATATGTCTGTAAATACATATATACACATATAAATCATATCATTTTTATTAGACCGTGTTATTTTGAGTGTAACTGTACTTTTAAATGTAATTTTCATGTGTTTTGTGCTACTTTTTTGACTTGTGTAACAGTTAATCAAAGCTCTGAAGTCACGCTATCGCAACACATTAAATTCAATTGCGCTCAAGTGGATGTGTTTACTTTCAACTTGTAATAAACGTGTTTCTTCCGATGCGCGCAAATAGCCTCAGTAAACCTCTTATCGCTCAAGCGCAACAGTTAATCTAGCCCATACTGTCATATGATTCAAATTTTTTTTTATCTTTAAATGCTTTTGTGACATATATCCTTGTGATGTTTGTTTTGTATTCCCTATTAAACCTTAATAAAAATAATATAAAAAAACCAATGCAATGACACTTAGGGGCCGAATTATTAACCTCCGAATGGAACTTGATGCCCCTGTAGGCTCGCCGGAAACAGAAGTTATGAAGCAGCGGTCTAAAGACCGCTGCTCCATAACTTGTCTGACAGCTCTGAGGTGGCAGACAGAAATCAACCCGATCGAATACGATCGGGTTGATTGACACCCCCTGTTAGCGACTGATTGGCTGGGAATCTGCAGGGGGCGGTATTGCACAAGCAGTTCTGGTGAACTGCTGGTGCAATTATAAATGCCAACAGCGTATGCTGTTGGCATTTATCGATGTGCAGCGGACATGATACGCCACATCGTATCATGTCCTCTCGCACTTACATAAATATGCCCCTTACTGTGACTTTCAAGCAATCGGTACATTTTTTCTGACTATTTTCAAAGTCTTCTTTTCATTGTTGTGTCACCAGTGTCATGTGAAACCCAGGTGAGCTGTTAACTCCCACATATGTGCAGGAGCTGGTGCCATAGAGTACTAAAGACACGTGCATGCTCCTGAGTTATTCATTAACATAGGATATCACGTGAATAAAGTAAATTTGATAATAGAAGTAAAATAGAAAGTTTTTTTTATTGCATAACTTTGACTTTTATGTCTCTTTAATTAGAGTTTGATTGAGCGTTAGATTACTAGTGGAACGCTATTTAACGCAATTGCTCAAGCATTAACTGCAATAGAAGTACGTTTTTTGTGCAGATCAGGTTGCAATCGTATTATGAGTTGAAAGTAAACTGTTTCCGTTTGTGCGATAACCCTAAATGTGTAAAAAGGCTAACTTATAATATTGCGTGTGCCATAACCTATTCACCTAATTAAAACCTAGCACCCTACTCGCACTCAAACCCGATTACATATTCTCATGTTTGCTAACCCAACATGAAAATATTAATATTTCACATTGCAATGTTCACATAACAGAATATGTTCTATTTATTCATAAAAACTTATTTCTACATATATATGTTTTCATCTACTTAACTGCAAATGGCTCCAATATGTCTATATATGTACATATGTATTTATGTGTTTATATGTTATACATATATAAATAAATATATACACATATATATACACACATATTTAGACATGTATATGTATGTATCTTAATGTTAAAGGCTTTTGCCTGCCGTTTTTTTCTGACACCTGAGATCTCATATCTTTGTCCTTATAACTTTTTTGTGGAATATTTCTTTAATAATTTTTATTAACTGGTGTTATTATGAGTGTAACTGTACTTTGTAATGCATTTTTAATGATTTTTGTGCAACTTTTTTGTTTCGTGAAACAGTTAACCAAAGCTCTGAGGTCATGTTAACCCGACGCACGTTAGCTTCGATTGTGATCAAGCGATCTCGTTTACTTTCAACTTGTAATACGAGAAGAAATCCTGACACATGCAAACAGCTGCGATAAAACCCTAATCGCTCATGCGTAACTGTTAACGCACAACTCGTAACCTGGCCCTGAGATGATTAAGAATGCCATTAAGTAAAAGCTGTAACTTTGTTATGTAAACAGAAGTAGTTAAACCAAATGTTACTGTTCATAATGTTTTTTTATTGTGATACATATTCTCCATACAATTTAGTATGAACAGTAATTAAACAATTTTTTTAATTTATTAAGGATAAATATGAAAAGAAGATTAGTGAAATGAATCGAGATATCACGAAGCACAAGCAAGTTATCTCTGAAAAGAAGAACAACTATCATGAGAGTCAGGTATGTTTTTTTTTTTAGAAAAAAAAAATCTGTTTTTGGATTGATGTATTCTATAGCCCAGTACTTTCCAAACTGTGTGTCATGACACATTAGTGTGTCGGCGGCAGTGTGTAGGTGTGTCCCTGCCTTAGAACCATTTTTTTTTTATTTAAATTTTTTTTGGTTTCCGACTTTCCACCTGCCTGCTAGACATATCACATGGTTGACACGTGATTGATACCTAGTCATCTTATGCTTTTGGCGCAGCTCAGTGGGAACTGAAACTATTCCCATTGGCACGCTGAGCTGAAGTCAGAAGTCAGGGTTTTTTGTTTTTTTTGCAGCTAGCTCCCAGTAGTGCTGTTTCTGATATATGAATAGGAAGTGGAAGCTTGATGATGAAATGTGAGTGTCTTTTTCTATTATTCCAACAAATATTCAGAAACTATGTTCATCCCATCAACCTCATACATCCCATTAAAATAGTAAGTAGCTATTGGTGTTATTAAACTTTTTTTTTTATTCTTGCACATACATACTGTTACTTGGAAATATATTTTGTTATTATATCATTTATGTATCTCTTAAAACAAGTTAGTTTAACCTCCTGTTTGCTAGTACAACTCAATTACTGTGTCGCAAAATGATGTAGGTCTAAAAAGTGTGTCACCAACATGATAAGTTTGGAAAGCTCTGCTATAGACATATAAAGTTATATAAGATCTCTTGCATGGTGTTGTATGGTGGTTCATGGGCCTTTACAGGATATGTGCATATGCCCCTGAAAAACAGCAATACCTTTTACTAAAAGCATTTTTGCTAATGAAAGTATATTGTAAAAATGCTTCTATTTAAAATTGAAATGCACCGATGCATGTTTCAATTTTGACCTTTCTATCTCTTTAATTTATGTTTGTTGATTTGTCGATTTATGTGAATGTCTAATTGTTACTTTCTGTTCAATCACTGGAATAAGTTTTTACCAGATTTTGCATTAGACAGTACATTTCTATAGTATGAAGTTGGCAGAAGTGATGCTCCTCCAAATATAAAATGCCTGAAACCTTGCATTTCCTCATCGTCACTGTTGGGGTCTCTTTGCTTTTCCAGTTTTAGCTACAAGGGGTTTTGCGCTGTTCACCATAATTTGACACAACTTCTTATGCGAAGGTGAAGGCATCTTGGGTATTTTAGTTAATAACCACACAAGATGGTCAAGAGGGAACTGTCTACTGCATGTAATATACACTACTATAAAGAAGAATATGCAGATACTGATCGAAACATCCAGTATAAAACCTTTTAAAAACTTACTTAGAAGCTCCCAGTTTAGCATTGTTGATGAGGTAGTCTGGGACACCCACTGAAAGGGGCTGGGTAAACAAAAAGAGCAGACACTCCCCACTCCCCCCTTTTCCTGCATATGAAAAGACAGATAAAATAAACAGGAGCCTGCAGGAGTGGCACTTTGGGGCTTGGTTAGGAATCAACACAATGCTCTTAAACAATAAGCAAAATTATACATTTTTATAAAAAACACTCCCAGATGGGCTATATAAATGTATCATCCACAAAACATTTATGCAAAGAAAAATCTAGTGTACAATGCCCCTTTAATGTGTCCACACATTCAGCATTTATTGCTCTTGTGGGTGAATAAACAATGTAGTTTAGTTTGGGGTTACAGTACCACCTATGCAATATTTTATAACTCATTTCAACCAGATCAAGTGATACTGAAGAAGGTGTTATTGAGAGGGAAAATGCTATTACCTTGTTGTGGTAGCATTATTACGCCTAAATCCCTTTCCCATCCTTCCATGCTGCAAGGCAAATGACCTGGAGAACATTAGGTCAGGATTTTATATCAGTTGTGGAGATGGTATGTGACAGTGGGGGGGACAGCCGTACATAGTTTTTCAAATTTGGTGAGAGGTCTAATTGTGTTGTGAACTGATTTATTGCTCTAAAGATAATTATACACTTTTCTATAATTAAACCAGTTATTAAACTATGTTAATCCCTTATCTATAAGCTCAGCTTGGGTAAGTATAGGATCACTATTAGTGAATATATAGCTACATCCCCAATTTGCAAATCCTCTGTAGAAAATTTACTTGGGGGGAATCAGCATTATTAATTAGGGAGGTTAGTGAGGATAACCTATAAAAATGGATTAAGTTTATTAATTATCTCCCACGCCTTCAGTGTTTCTCTATTTACTAGGTTGCAGATAGATGGAAGTACTGCTTTCGGGTGAGGATTCCACCATAGTCTTCCCAGATGAGGTTGACCGTTAATAATTTGTTCCAGACTAACCCACAACTTAGTATCCTGATGGACACTCCAGTCTACTATCCTGCTGTGGAAAATGGTGGTCCTATACAATTCTATACCTGGGACCCCTAAACCTCCCTGAGACTTTAGGAAGCAACATTGCACACTTATTTATTCTTGGGCTTTTCCTATCCCAAGTGAAGTCACTAAAGGCTTTTTGCAAAGTTGTTAGATAGTTATCAGGTATTGATATTGGTAGGACCTGGAGTATCTTTAACAAGCAAGGAAAAACATTCATTCTAAGAACATTAATGACCCCATCCAAGAGAGCCTTTTAGATCGCAGGAGGAAAGATCACAAATTATGGAAACATTCATTTAACAATCTAACAGGAGCGCACCTTGGGTGTAGCTGAAATGATTCCTCCAGGTCTTGCGTATTATCTAAACATTTTCCCCATGCAGATTTCCCTTTTTTTCTTGCATACTAAAATGTGCTGAGATTGTGTCAAAATATGAAAATCTTTTGTTACCCTAAACGAAAAACAGATACATACAAAAATAGAGACGATTGTAGGGTACTATAAGCTAAAAGCAGCTTAATCTAATCCATATTGGCTACAGGATTTAATTTTTTAAGTGTGCCACCCTGCTCCCTGCTAACTTCGCTCTCCCTAGAAAAGTGTCCCTTTCCAGTGAGTTTGATTACATTCTATGGGAGACATCTCGCCACATGCACAGACCCTTTTCTTTAGATAATTCCCTGAAGGCATCCCCTGCATTTTTAACAAGCTGGTCTCACTGATTTGTCTCGCTAGATGTATGCTGGTAATGTTTGCTCAAAATTCAAAATACACTTATTTTAACTTTCAGAAAAGTAATATATACTAAAATATAGACCAAAGCAAGTTAAATTGTAGTGAAAACATTTTAGTTGTTATTAGTAATTGATGCAAACGGAGCCTTTATATCAACCCCAAGGGTTCTCCAGTTACCTTCTCTCTCCCATGTGAAATTTTGTATCCCAGAGAGCTTCATTACTTTCTTTGGAGGGCTTCTCTCATCTATTTTCTTATCATCATTGATTTCTGCCCCTGTGAAGTCAGCACTATAATCTTTTTCCAAACTAGAGACTCTTTGATTATCCAGCCCATTGAAAGTAATGACACTCTCTGGGAAACTGAAGCTGACAGTTTTAATTTAAATAAAAGACATGTAAAGTGCAATGGCATTTGTAAATGATACACATAAATATACAGTATAGCCTAATTTGTTAAAGTTACACAAAAACTGTGAAGTCATAATCAGAATTAGTAAAGTCACACTCCTAAATACACTGCTGTACACAAAATAAAATACAAAATATAAAGTGCAAAGTTTAAATGTAATAAAATGTAATCTGAAGTATAAATTGATATAAAATAGAAAGCACAAACTGTAAATACAGCAGAACTGTCATATCATGCATTGCTATATTGCACTGGGTTTGTCTCTCCTTCACATACAGAAATGCAGGGAGCACCCCTTGGAGAAGTATAGCAAAATGTGCCTATTGAAAATTTCACTAGGGATCTCGCAGTGCTGGAGGATCATTTTAGAATATCTCACCTGAGCAGAGAGGTTTTGAATATCAGGGCCTAAAAGTTTATACACAAATTATATCATGTGCACTCCAAAACATTGCATGAAGATCAATAAGACACTGAAGAATCCCTGAGATCCTATGTTTGAGGGACAGATGAGGAGTGATCCCGGGATTATATCTGATGGTATAACGGCGTGTAAGAGTGTCTACAATAAGAGGGTGGTTTATATCCAAATCAACTCTTGGATAATTTGGGATCTATTGTAGGTCTGTAAGAAAAATGCACTGTGGTAATAAAGCTTGTTCAGCCTCAGTCCTTCTCAAATTATCTGTTGTGACTCCCCATGCCAATAGGGACATAGGTGGCATCATGATATATTAATAGGTTAGATAGGGCTAAGCCTCCATACTGTACTGATTTCTGTAAAGTTAGTTTTCTTTCCATACATAGGGCCAGATTACAAGTGGCACACATTTTTTTTTCCCACTTGCGTATTACAAGTTGAAAGTCAATTGTTTGCATGCGAGCAAAACCCAATGCACACTAACTTCAGGACTTTGGATATCACAACCTTGTTAGCTTGTTAGCTCCATAGGTTTTATTGGAGAGTGCTTTAAAAAAACAACCTTATCGCTTGCTCGCTAATCCGACACCACATAAGACCTACATCGCTTAACCAAAAAATTGTTATGAATATTTTTGATTCCAATATTATTCACATTGAAGAAAAGGTTCTTTTTATTTTTAAATATACATTTTTATTTATATATTATTTATTTTTTGTTCAATATATTTCTATACCTATATATCTATATATGAATATATAGGTAGAGATATAAATTCAGATATATAGAAATATGTATTTAAAAATACCAAGAACATTTTCTTCTGTTAAATATTTACAGTAACATCACATTAAAACACATTATTAAATTTTATAATAAATTAAAAATGATTTTTCAAAGCATTTGACTTAAAAGGGCTCTAAAGTGTATAGATTTACATACATGTCTATATATGTATGTATATACACAAAAAACACACACACATATATATACTGTGTATATATATATATATATATATATATATATATACATACACACATTATAGCCCTTTCCAGTCAAATCCTTTGTCATAAACCATATACCTTTTAACCCTTATAAAAAGTGTTAATATTTATATAGCTATTCTTTATCAGAAACTGTATATATACTGTATCTATAACACTTTATTTTAATGCATTTATGTTGTGTTTGGTACACATTTTTTTTAATCTTTACCCTTTATTCGAAGCCTTTGGTCATGCTAATCTGGCAAGCAAAAATTCAGTTTGCTCCTGAACTAACACATTTTCTTACAACTTGTAACACGCATGCAAGATATTGGCGATATTGCGTATCGCGACCCGTGTTAACTTTAGCACGTCACTTGTAATCTAGCCCATAATTGTTTTTTCACTGCTGCAATCCAACTGGTCCAAGAATTTTTTGCAAATTCCCAGCCCTCCAATAGTATCTTAAATTCTAGTAATTTATCTTTATAATTTTTTTGCAGCACTAAGTGTAAGACCAGACCTAGATAGATTTCTAGGAGACCACTGAAAAGTGTTATGTATTTTGTAGGTGTGTTAAACTTCTTTTTTGTCTAAATTGAATTTATAGTTGGTAAAGGACAAAAATAAATGGATAGTTAAAAAAGTGCTATAATTGATTTTTCAAGTTAGGTAATTAAGAGTCACCAGCAAATAAAGCTACTTTGGGTTGAGACTCTCCTAATGTTACACCTAATATAAAAGTATTGCTTGTGCTTAAGGCTCAATTGCTAAGGCAAAAAGGAGAGGTGACAGTGGGCACCCCTGCTTAGTGCCGTTAGTTAGGTCAAAGGTAGTGTAGGTAAAACCTATAACCACCTCACCTTGTCAAAAACCTTTTCAATGTCTAAAACAGGGCATGGAGAGGCACCCCTATCTATATATCTTACAAGTGGTGGAGGGCTGGGATTTATTTTCTTGAAGTAAATTTCTGAGTTGACAAGATAATTTCGCTAGGGCTGCCTCCAACGTTTTCAATGGATAGCAGCCTTTTCAAGAAAGTAATCTCTAAGATATGCCTTAAGAGCAGCGCATTGAGTGAATGCATTTGTGTGATCATTGTCATTATAAAGTAAAAATTCAGCAATGTTTGCTTTGGTTTTATTTAAGGCATCAATAAGCCAGTTGTCAAGTTTACAGTTAAGACAATTAGTGCTCCAATATGAATGATGAAATACAATGTGTAGGGAAGAGTGGTCTGACCATGAGACCATTCTTATGTCTGCAGATTGTACCCTGTTCAGCACCCAAGATCCCGTAAAAAAAGTAATCAATTGTGCGTTATGCAGGTTGAAAAGAAGAAGATAGGGACCTGTGACGGATACCCCGGCTACCCCGACTGGGTAGCTCCGCCAAACGGGTCCTGCTTCCTCCCTGCCGACTGCAGCTATGTAGCTGGCAAGTGACCACAGCCTGTAGCCACCCCTGATGCCTAACAGCACCAGTACTCAGGGTCCCACCCTGTTGCAGACTCCAGCTACCCAGACTAGGTATCTCTGCCAGAGTGTCCTTCCTCTGCCTGGAACAGGCTGCTATGTAGCTCAGGAAAGTGATTCTAGAAGGAGCCCACCCAAATAACTAGACAGACTAGCATTCAGATGAAACAAGAACTGCTTTATTTCACAGACAACACAGCTTTTATACATTTCCAACAGAAAAGGGGGGTAGTTATAACAAATATTATACAATGAGACAAACATCAGACAATGGTTAGTTAAACAAGATTCTAATCACAAAAGGACAATGGATGACTCACACAATAGCAGAAAGACACATAACAGCAGGAGGTCTCAGCATTCGATTATCTAATCACAAAAGGACAATGGATGATTCATACAATAACAGAAAGGCACATAACAGCAGGAGGTCTCAGCATTCGCTTGTCTGCTCTGTGTCTCACACCTAGACTGAATGTACAGACACATAACAGCAGGAGGTTGCAATAATCTCAAACATTCTGAGTCTAGGGTGGGGGGGGGGTTGGGACAGGCAATACTGAATTGGGCTGTCACCTTATACTCCAACCAAAAAAGGGGGGTAAGAGTTCAACCCCTGCAGCCCAGTATCCGTGACAGTGAGGTTGTAGGGGGGTGGGAGTTTAACCCTTGCAGCCCGGTATCCGTGACAGGACCCTACTGCTTTATCTGGGTTACTATGTTGTGGGGGTTGTTTAACTAATATTGGGTCCTAATCTAAATTAAAGGCCCCTCCCATGGTTTTTAGCCATCAGTCTGTATTAGACCACTATAGAACACTATTGAGAAGTCAAGGGAAACACAGTCATATTAAAAGAAACATTGCTCAAATTCTTCATTAGAGCATTGATGCATGAGTTATGCATTACTGACCCGAAATAATTACGGCTTGAAATAGCTGTTTTTGCCTTTTAAAATTGCCACCTATACTAAAAATATCAGCACTGCAGTAATGGCTATGGAAACGCTAAATCTAAAAAAAAAGCAGTAGCAAATATCACCCTCCCATTGAGGGTGGTTGGGAGAGAGTCCAGCCCATTTGAAAGGGTGCTAATAAAGATTCCCCAAACCCCCCCTGAATGTATAAAGTTTATCACTTAAAGGGACAGTCTACACCAGATTATTTATTGTTTGAAAAGATAGATAATCCCTTTATTACCCATTCCCTAGTTTTACATTATCAACACAGTTATATAAATACACTTTTTACCTCTGTGATTACATTGTATCTAAGCCTCTGCAAACTGTCCCCTTATTTCAGTTCTTTTGACAGACATCCATTTTAGCCAATCAGAGCTAGCTCACTGGAACTCCACGTGCGTGAGCACAGTGTTATCTATATGATAAACGTGAACTAACACCCTCTAGTGGTGAAAAACTGTCAAAATGCCCTGAGAGAAGAGGCGGCCTTCAAGGGCTTAGAAATTAGCATACGAACCTCCTAGGTTTAGCTTTTAACTAAGAATACCAAGAGAACAAAGCTAAATTGGTGATAAAAGTAAATTGGAAAATTGTTTAAAATTACATTCTCTATCTGAATCATGAAAGTTTATTTTGGACTAGACTGTCCCTTTAACTCAATGTTCATTAAATAGACTAATGGGGATCCAATTGTTATGTTTATTGTGTGAGAATTATCCCATCTATGTATAAAGAGTGCAGAGGATGGGTATTCTAGAAATGGGCAAAAAGGAGGTATACAAGCAAGGAAAATATTTTAGATGACTCTTCCTATGCAATATATTGTTCTATGCAAATCACTTTAAAAACAGTTTTAAGGGGGAGGAGCCTACAGCTGTTGCGGGAGGTCATGTTTTGGAGGAGCTCCTGATTTACATTAGGTTTTAAAGAATTAATTACTACTTAAATGGTTTCCTACAGCAAAGTTTTAAGCTACTGTCTCTTGGGAAGCACTGGAAGATCTTAGAAACCTCTTTTTTAAAGCTGACTATCCCTATGCTCTTCAGCTAAGCAGCGGGGGACAGACCGCATGGTAGTGAGAACTGTGTGGTATTTCTGTTTTTCTTCACTGCTGGGGCTGCCGCACATTCCCCCCCTAGATTAGAAAGATCCGGGGTTATAGGCAGCGAATAGTGCTGCCTTACATTATCCTCAAAAACCACCTAAGTACTTTCAAATAGAAGGGTGACAATACCACTTGTCTGAGCAATGGCGGCGACGGAAGCAATTGTTTTGGAACTAAGCAAGCTTCTGGAATTTCACAAGACAGCCTTCACAGAAATGCTGCACAAAACTTTTGGCTCAATTCGGGAAGTCATTTACAATAGGCGTAGCAGAGTCGCTTCAGATGGGGAGCTCCATATAAATGGTGTTTACCTAGGGCCTCGGCACTCGCCACCTCCTACCTATCCTCATCGTGATATGAAAGCAGGCCAGCAAGCCTCCTGCGAATATTCACAGACTGTGGGTATATGCCGGACCTCCTCTGATCAGCCAGAGCAGACCGGGTGTAATCCAGATTCAGCAGCCCAGATTGAAGAGGTACAGCGCAGGCATAACACACTGTACACGGCTGAAGCCACACCACATCTTAAGGAGAGTAAAGCGGAGAAACAGGCCCAGATCTTACAGAACGATGTAGAATTGGCTTACCGCTCTGTTACGAGTACATCAGGGAACTCAGGAGCTCAATATCTAAGGTTGCATAGGGTAGTCATTCTCACACTGGGTCGCATTGAACAGGTATGGGGTCTATCTCCATTAAAGTACTGCAGGGTAGGAACCCAAATCCGGGACAATGAGCATCCTTTTCTATCAACCCTAGTAGCTCTCACCTCACCAACTTCTCACCTGCTGGAAACGGAACTTATGCATGCAAGGAGGGAACAGGTTCCAATCTTACATGACAGGCAGCTGAAGCATGGACACGCTTATTCACAAATAGAGCAATCTACATTAATGACCGGTGTCGGCTAGATGATTTGTTTTTATGTCATCTAATCTGGCTATCATGCTAGTGGGTTGAGGTTCCGGGACATGCAATTTTCAATCTTTGCTCTGCTTGCTTGTACCTAAAGTTAACCTCTTGCATACTGGCATACTAGCCAACAGTGAGTACCGTTGTGTGCAACATTTAATTTGGTTACTTGCTGTGGTAGGGCTGTTTAGATGACTGTTACAGGCGGAGCGCTATTTCAGCAATGTTCCTATTTAGTTGTTTTGTCTTTTGAGCAACCCTATTTAGCACGAGTACTGTTCATATAATAGATGTGTACCAATGTTTTGTTTATCTCCTTTGAGGTCTCTTCCCATTCCTTTTTCCACTGTATAATATAACATTGCCTTATGATCATGCTTTGCCTTTCATTATGACATACAAGTTTGATAATAAGTATGTAATGACGTTAACAGACTGATAGGATATTTCTCTAGAGATATTATATAATACTTATTGTATTGGAAGCTTAGCTATATCCTGGATTAGTAAGTTAGAACACTTTGTCACCTGTAGTATATTACTTAGATACTTATAACCAACGCCCTTACGCCTAGATTTAGAGTTTTGCGGCCAAAGGGGTGCGTTAGCTACGCGTGCTTTTTTAAATACCGCTGGTATTTAGAGTTTACAGAAGGGCTGCGTTAGGCTCCAAAAAAGGAGTGTAGAGCATATTTACCGCAACTTCAACTCTCGATACCAGCGGTGCTTACGGACGCGGCCAGCTTCAAAAACGTGCTTGTGCACGATTCCCCCATAGGAAACAATGGGGCAGTTTGAGCTGAAAAAAAAACCTAACACCTGCAAAAAAGCAGCATTCAGCTCCTAACGCGGCCCCATTGTTTCCTATGGGGAAACACTTCCTACGTCTGCACCTAACACCCTAACATGTACCCCGAGTCTAAACACCCCTAGCCTTACACTTATTAACCCCTAATCTGCCGCCCCCGCTATCGCTGACCCCTGCATATTTTTTTTAACCCCTAATCTGCTGCTCCGTACACCGCCGCCACCTACATTATCCCTATGTACCCCTAATCTGCTGCCCCTAACACCGCCGACCCCTATATTATATTTATTAACCCCTAATCTGCCGCCCCCAACGTCGCCGCTACCTACTTCCACTTATTAACCCCTAATCTGCCGACCGCATCTCACCGCTACTATAATAAAGTTATTAACACCTAATCCGCCTCACTCCCGCCTCAATAACCCTATAAGAAATAGTATTAACCCCTAATCTGCCCTCCCTAACATCGCTGACACCTAACTTCAATTATTAACCCCTAATCTGCCGATCGCACCTCACCGCTACTGTAATAAATGTATTAACCCCTAAAGCTAAGTCTAACCCTAACACTAACACCCCCCTAAATTAAATATAATTTAAATCTAACGAAATGAATTAACTCTTATTAAATAAATTATTCCTATTTAAAGCTAAATACTTACCTGTAAAATAAACCCTAATATAGCTACAATATAAATTATAATTATATTGTAGCTATTTTAGGATTAATATTTATTTTACAGGCAACTTTGTTATTATTTTAACCAGGTACAATAGCTATTAAATAGTTAATAACTATTTAATAGCTAAAATAGTTAAAATAATAACAAAATTACCTGTAAAATAAATCCTAACCTAAGTTACAATTAAACCTAACACTACACTATCAATAAATTAATTAAATAAAATACCTACAATTACCTACAATTAAACCTAACACTACACTATCAATAAATTAATTAAATACAATACCTACAATTATCTACAATTAAATTAACTAAAGTACAAAAAATAAAAAAGAACTAAGTTACAAAAAAATAAAAAAATATTTACAAACATTAGAAAAATATTACAACAATTTTAAACTAATTACACCTACTCTAAGCCCCCTAATAAAATAACAAAGACCCCCAAAATAAAAAAATGCCCTACCCTATTCTAAATAAAAAAAGTTCAAAGCTCTTTTACCTTACCAGCCCTGAAAAGGGTCATTTGCGGGGCATGCCCCAAATAATTCAGCTCTTTTGCCTGTAAAAAAAAACATACAATACCCCCCCCCCAACATTACAACCCACCACCCACATACCCCTAATCTAACCCAAACCCCCCTTAAATAAACCTAACACTAAGCCCCTGAAGATCTTCCTACCTTATCTTCACCATACCAGGTTCACCGATCCATCCTCTGAAGTCTTCATCCAAGCCTCCGAAATCCTCATCCAAGCCCAAGCGGGGGCTGAAGAGTGACGTCCATCCTCCGGCTGAAGTCTGGATCCAAGCGGCGGCTGAAGAAATCCATCATCGGGCTGAAGTCTTGATCCAAGCGGGCGCTGAAGAAGTCCATCATCGGGATGAAGTCTTCTATGATGTGGCATCTTCAATCTTCTTTCTTCCGGAGCCATCATCTTCCAGCCGACGCGGATCCAACCTCTTCTACCGACGCCTACTCGCCGAATGACGGTTCCTTTAAGGGACGTCATCCAAGATGGCGTCCGTCGAATTCCGATTGGCTGATAGGATTCTATCAGCCAATCGGAATTAAGGTAGGAAAATTCTGATTGGCTGATTCCAATCTGATCCGAACAGCCAATCAGATTGAGCTTGCATTCTATTGGCTGATCGGAACTTGAATCTATTGGCTGATTGAACTTGAATCTGATTGGCTGATTCCATCAGCCAATCAGAATTTTCCTACCTTAATTCCGATTGGCTGATAGAATCCTATCAGCCAATCCTAATTTGACGGACGCCATCTTGGATGACGTCCCTTAAAGGAACCGTCATTCGGTGAGTTGGCGTCGGCTGGAAGATGATGGCTCCGGAAGAAAGAAGATTGAAGATGCCGCATCATAGAAGACTTCATCCCGATGATGGACTTCTTCAGCGCCCGCTTGGATCAAGACTTCAGCCCGATGATGGATTTCTTCAGCCGCCGCTTGGATCCAGACTTCAGCCGGAGGATGGACGTCACTCTTCAGCCCCCGCTTGGGCTTGGATGAAGATTTCGGAGGCTTGGATGAAGACTTCAGAGGACGGATCGGTGAACCTGGTATGGTGAAGATAAGGTAGGAAGATCTTCAGGGGCTTAGTGTTAGGTTTATTTAAGGGGGGTTTGGGTTAGATTAGGGGTATGTGGGTGGTGGGTTGTAATGTTGGGGGGGGTATTGTATGGTTTTTTTTACAGGCAAAAGAGCTGAATTATTTGGGGCATGCCCCGCAAATGGCCCTTTTCAGGGCTGGTAAGGTAAAAGAGCTTTGAACTTTTTTTATTTAGAATAGGGTAGGGCATTTTTTTTATTTTGGGGGTCTTTGTTATTTTATTAGGGGGCTTAGAGTAGGTGTAATTAGTTTAAAATTGTTGTAATATTTTTCTAATGTTTGTAAATATTTTTTTATTTTTTGTAACTTAGTTCTTTTTTATTTTTTGTACTTTAGTTAGTTAATTTAATTGTAGATAATTGTAGGTATTGTATTTAATTAATTTATTGATAGTGTAGTGTTAGGTTTAATTGTAGGTAATTGTAGGTATTTTATTTAATTAATTTATTGATAATGTAGTGTTAGGTTTAATTGTAACTTAGGTTAGGATTTATTTTACAGGTAATTTTGTAATTATTTTAACTATTTTAGCTATTAAATAGTTCTTAACTATTTAATAGCTATTGTACCTGGTTAAAATAAATACAAAGTTGCCTGTAAAATAAATATAAATCCTAAAATAGCTACAATGTAATTATTCGTTATATTGTAGCTATATTAGGGTTTATTTTACAGGTAAGTATTTAGCTTTAAATAGGAATAATTTATTTAATAAGAGTTAATTTATTTCGTTAGATTTAAATTATATTTAATTTAGGGGGTGTTAGTGTTAGGGTTAGACTTAGCTTTAGGGGTTAATACATTTATTATAGTAGCGGTGCGCTCCGGTCGGCAGATTAGGGGTTAATAATTGAAGTTAGGTGTCGGCGATGTTAGGGAGGGCAGATTAAGGGTTAATACTATTTATTATAGGGTTATTGAGGCGGGAGTGAGGCGGATTAGGGGTTAATAACTTTATTATAGTAGCGGTGAGATGCGGTCGGCAGATTAGGGGTTAATTATTGTAGGTAGGTGGAGGCGACGTTGTGGGGGGCAGATTAGGGGTTAATAAATATAATATAGGGGTCGGCGGTGTTAGGGGCAGCAGATTAGGGGTACATAGGGATAACGTAGCTGGCGGCGATGTGCGGTCGGCAGATTAGGGGTTAATAATAATATGCAGGGGTCAGTGATAGCGGGGGCGGCAGATTAGGGGTTAATAAATATAACATAGTGGTCGGCGATGTTAGGGGCAGCAGATTAGGGGTACATAGGGATAACGTAGCTGGCGGCGGGGTACGGAGCGGCAGATTAGGGGTTAAAAAAATTTAATAGAGTGGCGGCGATGTGGGGGGACCTCGGTTTAGGGGTACATAGGTAGTTTATGGGTGTTAATGTACTTTAGAGCACAATAGTTAAGAGCTTTATAAACCGGCGTTAGCCCAGATAGCTCTTAACTACTGACTTTTTTTTGCGGCTGGAGTTTTGTCGTTAGATTTTTAACGCTCACTTCAGCCACGACTCTAAATACCGGCGTTAGAAAGATCCCATTGAAAAGATAGGATACGCAAATGGCATAGGGGGATCTGCGGTATGGAAAAGTCGCGGCTTGAAAGTGAGCGTTAGACCCTTTCCTGACTGACTCCAAATACCAGAGGGCGATAAAAACCAGCGTTAGGATCCTCTAACGCTGGTTTTCACGGCTACCGCCCAACTCTAAATCTAGGCCTTAGTTAATAATATATTGGCGACCCGTAAAGGAGAGCATTAGTTTCAGACATCTTATAGTGCAGTCTATATGAGCTCCATGGCAAATGTGTATTAAGCCCTAATCCTTATTATTTGATAACCTTTCTAACTGCTCGTTACCTTTGGGGGTACTGTATGTCATTTATATTGTCATCCATTGGTATTTATTATGTAGCCGCATTAGGCAGCTCCTTTTACATGTTTGGAAGGCTGGTTTCCATGGTTTAGGCTAATTTCATTCATATGCCATTTCTATATTGTTACCCTAGTAATGTGGTTTTTATTGCTATAATGTTCCATACTATATCAAGCCCAAAAGTGGCTAGAGATTCAATTTACTTGCCTCCACTGTATATGTATACTATATCATGGTCCAAGAGTTACCTATTAATTATAGACAAGGCTCATATACTCATAAACATGAGGTTATATCTATCCTTGTCCCTTTTTTTTATTTTTATCTATTTTACTTTTTCATTTGGAATCTGTATATATCTGACTATTTACTTTTGTTTGACTGGGCATTTTATTCTAATGTTTATACTTTTCCAGTTTTGACAATTCTGCATATACTGTACACGTATTTAATAACCTCAATAAAAAATAAAAAAATAAATAAATAAAAAAAACAAAAAAAAAAACAGTTTTAAATTGTTTGTTCTTTCAGGTACTGTTTTGCGAAATTAAAGAAAACCTTACAAAGGAGTTCAGAGATATGAAAGATTATCTAGACAAACAGGAGAGAGCCGCTTTCTGGAGAATTAAACAAGAGCAGGAAAGAGCTCAAAAGAAAATAAATGAAATTATTAACCCACTTATCACCGGCATAGAGAAAGTTAAGGAATTAAAAACCCAGCTAGAAGACAGACTGCAAAATGATTGGATAGAAGTTTTGAAGGTAACTGGTACTTAGTCTAATATTGCACTAAATATTTCAGTCATTGTTGAAATTGTACTGAATTTAACTCACTTGTTTTTCTGGGATGCATTCATATAAGAAGCATTTTTTTCTTCTGTGATAAAAGTTTTCTCCTGTTTGTAATATTCCTAAAATTTACATAAAAATGTCACAGTATTTCTTTATAAGTTGCATTTTAGCATGTACACCAGGGGAATTAATTCCATGTATTCTATACTGCATTGCAAATTATGTGCCAGATAACAAGTGGAGCGCTATTTAGCACTCCTGCTCAAGCGTTAATTGTGCTAGAAGTAAGGTTTTTGGGGTAGCGTATCATGTCCGCCAGACATCGCTGAATGCGGACAGCATACGCTGTCTGTATTCAGCATTGCACAAGCAGTTCTTGTGAACTGCTTGTGCAATACCGCCCCCTGCAGATTCGCAGCTAATTGGCCGCTAGCAGGGGTGTCAATCAGCCCGATCGTATAGGATCGGGCGGATTTCTGTACGCCGCTGCTTCTTAACTCCTGTTTCCGGCGAGCCTGAAGGCTCGCACGAAAACAGGGTGAATTGGCCCAATTCGGCCAATAATAAATAGACCCCCCAAGTGTGTGTTGGGTTGTGCTCATATTACACGTTGAGAGTAAATTGGCATGCATAAAAAGCTTACCAAAAAAAAGCAAAAAAAGGAGGAGGGGGGGGGGGGGGAACTACCACCCACTCATGCGCAAACCCGATTGTATATTCTCAAGTGTGCTAACCTGACATGAAAATATTCATATTTCACATTCAAATGTTCTTCACATAGAAGAATATCTATTTATTTATAAATACATATTTCTACATATATCTGACTGTATTTTGCACAATTTGTCAATGATGAATTTGATGGCAATAATGTAGGACTATGGCTTCGGTTCATAGACGATATTTTACTACTAAGGTATGGGTCCATCCAGGAATTACATATATTTATGAAATATCTTAATGATAATGATTTGAATTTAAAATTTACCTATACTTGGAGTAAAAATGAGATTGAATTTTTGGACTTGAAAATTCAGATAAATAATAATATAAAAGAAACCTGCACATATAGGAAACCCACTTCAGGAAATTCCCTTATATTGTAGATAGCCATCATCTTCAGTCACTAATTAGGAATATACCTAAGGGTCAATATCGTAGACATAGGATAAATTTTTCTCAAAAATAAGGCATATACCTTACAGAATAGAATTAAAGAAAGGGGATATTCTTTAAAAAACAAAAAAGACATATTGGTCAGCAAAGACACAAAATAGGGAGGCACTAGTTGTCATGATACTGTACCTTTAATTTGGGGCAGGTACTTCTTAGACTCTCCCTTATAAGGGCTAAAGATCACTTACCTAATTGCTTGGTATTGGTTACATGCAGTACAATTGTGTGTTGTACTTCTTCATTTAAGCTATGTAATTTGTATCTTTGAACCTAGATATTATAGTCTTGTTATTTAACTATAGTATACCTCATTGTACCTGAAGTTGTAGCAGCTTCCTCTAACTAAATCTACGGATTAGCAACCTTTACTCTATCAACCTACCTATCGTGATTACTATCGCTGTGTGCCTCCCTCGGCAGTCTTGGAACTTTTTCACTTCCGCATGTACAGACTTCCTCACATTCACAGCTACAGGAGTTACGTGCCAGGAGTCTAACACGTACCGGAACCGACTATCAAGGTTACATCAACCCCCTAACAACAGTGCTTCTAAAGACACTGCATTCTCCATCTTGTTCTGTTAACAAATCCCGGATCGCTCCTACACCAGAGACTTCTTCAAAGTAAGTCCAGTCTTACCATCATGTGATCACTTCATTCTGCTTGTATTACTGCGGTTGCATATGTATCTCTCTGACTGCATAGCAGTTAAACTTTTAGGTATTCCTAGCTTTATTTTGGTACTGAGTATCACTTAGTATCTTTACCTGATTTAATCAGTAACAATTGTTATCTATTCTTAATACATTGTTGCCGCCTGAGTATATCCGATTTCCCTAAGACATTATACTCAACTCTGTGTTAATAGAATAAATGCTCAAAAATATACAAGATGCCAGTTGCTGCAATTAAAATAAAAAGTCTCTTTATTTAGAAATATTTAAAATACAGAGGGAACATACCCTACTAGAAAGAACAGACTAACATGTTTCGGCTTGCGCCGTACTCATAGTCCTAAAACAACATACAGACACTCCTGCTTAAGAACCCTATACTAGGGTTTGATTGGTAGAAATCTTAATTATCAATTAGGGTTTTTAAAGGTGCAGTACATAGTACTCTTTTTTAGCAATGGGATAGATTATATGCACACATCAATTCATGCAATTTAGAGTATACATTTGTACAGTAACCTAAGTTCACACATATCTAACATTTACTTTATGCTTCAATCTCATATTTCTTATGTTGGAGATGGATTAAACTGAAAATGTAAATCTTACATTTTAAATTTCAAACTTTAAATTTTACATTTTAAGGTTTTAAATGGGGGGAAAAAAGTAGAGCTGAGTAACATATACAAAACAGTAAGTGCACTGAGTACACTGTTATGTGGTGGGCTTTAAGAGAGGAAAGACTGATTTTTTTTGTATATAGATTTCATATCAAATTTCATACAACTTTTCATGTAGATTTTATCTCTACAGGGGCTGCAATGATTTACCTAATTCTTATACTGAAAAACTATAGAAGCTTAATAGTAAATTAAACCTTGTAATGGATTAAGTGGAAGGACAAATGGATGTAACATATAACGTATAACTTATATGTTTTTGTATAACTCTAAGTGTGTTATCTCCATAACCAAGGTTAGGAAAAAATATTTTTGTATATATACTAGTCATCTACACACATAAGTGCTATTGACCAATATATAATTGGAAACTTACATGAGACAATTGTTAGTTTATTGATCTCTAAATTTCAAGGGCCTTTGAAAGCTCTAAGGCTTTAAGACTTTAAAAAAGCCTTCAAAGGGACCTGAAGGAGGGGGGGGGGATGACATAATCAATTCCAATGATTGATAAAGTCATACTCAGAGTTCAGACCAAAGGGAACCTTGGTCTGAAGTCTGAATATCCAGTACATCTCCTGTCTGGATAGAATTTGGAATTTATCTCCACCCCTCCCTCGGGCCTGAACTTTCTCAATTACCATCCATCTGAGGCTTGCGCAATCTTTATCGTGTGTATTAACAAAATGGTTAACTACGGGGGTGGTACTCTTACCTACTCTAATGGTTGATAAATGCTCACGTATCCGTGAGCGTACCTCTCTTGTTGTTAAACCTATGTATTGGAGGTTACAAACTGTGCACCACAAGAGATAGATGCAGTAGGTGGATCTACAGTTCACGCAGGCTGCTACTTCAAAACTTTCCCCTGTAGTGCAGGATTGAAATGATGAGCCTATGTGGACATGTTCACATGCTTTGCATTGATTGTTCCCACATCTATATGTGCCCCTATGTCTAAGCCAGGAAGATTGTATAGCTGGAGCCGTTTTTTTAAGTTGTGAGGGAGACAGGATGCTACCCACAGATTTATTCCGTCGATACGAAAATCTGCAGCCTTTTCTTACTGCATCAGCTAGGCAATCATCAGCTGCCAGTAGTTTAAAATGTCCCCGGATTATATTGCAAATAGTGTGGTATTGTTCAGAATAATCTGTAACAAATGTCAATTTGCATTCTTGGTGACCACTAGGTTTTATGCGGTCCACCAAAAGGGAATCTCTTGTTAGTTTGTCTACTTCATTTCTAGATTTCTTAAGCACCTTGGTACTATATCCCCTTTCTTTCAATCTATCCTGTAATGCTTCTGCGTGGCGTTCATAGTCATTTACTTTTGTACAGTTCCTTTTAAGACGAATAAGTTGTCCCTTAGCCACGGAATATGGAACCTGGCGAGGATGGCAACTTTGGGCATGTAATATACTGTTCCCTGAAATGGGCTTCCTGTATACTTCAGATGTAATCTCGCCTGATTGCCATCCCCTAAGCTCCACATCCAAAAAATGAATATTCTGTTTGTTTGTTTCATGTGTGAAACGCAGATTGAAATCATTCTGATCCAGATATTTAACAAATTCATTCACTGGGTATCTCTCACTGTCCCAAACAAACAGCAAATCGTCTATGAAACGATAGTACATCCTAATGGCAGGACGGAAGGTGTTACTATCCGCATAAATGTGGGACCGCTCCCACCAACCCATATATAGGTTGGCATAGGTAGGGGCGAACTTAGCGCCCATAGCAGTCCCACATTTCTGCAGATAGTAATCACCCTCGAATTGGAAATAATTGTGTGAAAGGAGAAATTCAATGACCTCCAACACAAAGGCTCTAAAAGGCTCACTGTAAGTTGTCTCATTAATCAAAAAGTATTCAATAGCCTTCAATCCTAAATGATGGGGGATTGAAGAGTACAATGCTGTGACATCCACTGTGAGCCACATAGAATTCTGTGTCCATCTGATTTGATCAATAAGATTCAGAATGTGTTTTGTGTCCCTGATATAACTAGGGAGGGCTATGACCAAAGGTTGTAACAAGTCATCCAACCACTCTGAAAGATGCTCTAGCATAGATCCTATTCCACTCACTATCGGTCTTCCCTGCACGTTTTCAATTGTTTTATGCACCTTAGGAAGGTGGTGGAAAATTGGAATTACCGGGTGTTTGACATACAAATATTGACAGGTGTCATTGTCAATAAAACCCTCTTCCACAGCACCATCCAAAAGGTGCATAAGTTGTCTCTGAAACACATTTGTCGGGTCTCCCCTCAGTTTGATGTAACTGTTGTCATCTTCCAGTTGCCTCAAGGCTTCACTTATATAGTATGACCTATTCATGACAACTACAGAGCCCCCTTTATCCGCTTGTTTTATGACAATATTCAAATTGTCACTTAATGATCTCATGGCTTGTTTTTCAAGTACACTTAGATTGTTTTTAACTGTTTTTTTCTCATGATGTAGTTTTCTCAAGTCAGCCTCAACTCTTCTATAAAAAGTCTCTATGGTATTTCCCCTGCTCTGGATGGGGTAGAAAGTAGAGGGATTTTTGTATTTCTTATGTGATGTGGTTTGTGTATTAGTGGTATCAGTTATTGTCTCATGTTCCAACCCCCTCAGAGCTATGAGGTCACATGTATCTTGGAATTGAAACCCTTGGTAGATATTAGAATTCACTTGCCCCTGGGATTGTTCTATAGGAATTTCTGATTCATTGTTTTTGAAGTGTTTACAGAGTGTTAAGTTGCGCACAAATTTGTTAAGATCCAACATTGTATTAAACAAATTAAAGCTTATAGTGGGCACAAAGCCCAGGCCCAAACTCAACACTCTGTACTCTTCTTTTGTCAAGGTGTGATCAGATAGATTTATGACGGTTTGTATTTTGATGGCATCCTGGTTTGTCTTACTGGGTACCTTCCTTGTTCGGGTAGTGTGATTGCTGTCCCACCTCCCCTGGACCGCTGACCCATGTGAAAAACCTGTTCCATCTGTGAAAACTCTTCATCTCTACTTGTTGACTCATTCATAGATTGTTGTTCATAAGATGGAACAGGGTTTACAGATGGTTGATATTTTCTCTGTTGGTGTGTATTTTGTTGTTGAAAGCTAGGTTTACCAGAGTGTTGGACTGCATATACCCTATTAGGGCCCTGTCTCATATCCATTCTAGTGTGCATGTTCCCCCGTCCAGAAAACCTGTTATAATTAGTGTTCCTTTTTACCGTATCCTGGAGGGTTTCTTCCTCAGCTGAATATGCACCATCATCCCCAGACTCTGCCTCACTATCTGAAAAAGTAACATTTGCTTGTTATTACTGTAACTATTCAGAAGTAAGAAGTAAAAAGGAACTATAGCTCAAAGCCTGCTCGGACATTACTATATAGCAGTTACTTTGCTTTGTTGCAATAAGCCATTTCTTTTTCTCAATAGAATAAATGCTTCTAGTACTTTGTTCTCTGTCATCAGCAACATCTACCACAATTATTTAGTAATTGATGTATATCTCATTATACACTATTCAGTACACACATCTTTCTCTTTTACTCTGTATAACAGATCCAAACAGACTGATCGCACTGCACTAGTGTACAAGGATAAAATTACTAAGCCTGATCCAAAAGTCAGATATATCAGTCAATATAACAACAAATGGAACGATATTGCTAAATAAAGTATGTGAAGGCAATGAGAAATGCAAGAAATATTCTGTCTGTAAAAATATGCAACAAGGAAGTTATTTTGTTGACAAATAGGGATATTCCCACAAAATAAAAGGAAAAATGAATTGTAAAAGTTAGGGGAGTTATTTATGTTGTGTTTTGCAGCTGCCTCGTGTACTATGTTGGGGAAACTTTTAGGAAGTTAAAAGAAAGAATTAAAGGTACATGAAACCCACATTTTTTCTTTCATGATTCAGATAGAAGATACAATTTTAAACAACTTGCTAATTTACTTCTATTATCTAATCTGTTTCATTCTCTTAGTATCATTTCTAGAAGGAGCAGCAATGCACTACTAGTTTCTAACTGAACACATGGGTGAGCCAATCAGATTCAATATATATATGCTGCCACCAATCAACAGATAGAACCTAGGTTCTATGCTGCACATGAACTTGCCTAGATAAACTTTTCAGCAAATGATAACAAGAGAAGGAAGCAAATTAAATAATAGAAGTAAATTGGAAAATTGTTTAAAATTGTATTCTCTATCTGAATCATGAAAGAAACATTTTGGGTTCCATGTCCCTTTAAGGAACATAAAAGAGATATCAAACATGAGGTCAACTCTAGTAGTGTAGCCCGTATAAAAAATACTATCAAAGTGCAGAAGAGCAATTAAAATATTTGGGTTTGGAAATGATAAACTGGAATAGGTAGAGATATAGATAAAAGTTTACTCCAAAGGGAATGTAGGTGGATTTTTAAAACTGCCATCTATGGGAATAATATATTGGATTATTATTAAAAAATATAAGACATAAAGGACAATTGAGTGTATATTTGTAAATATATTAGTATTGAGTGTTTTACAATGTTACAAATGTATGGAAAAGATCAACATTGTTTCTATTTGGACATTTAAAGTATTGGCATACTACATGTTTGTTCATTGTGGACTGATAAAGTTATTTCCCCCACTGGGCGATACCCTTCTGCAAAAATATATCTTGGCAAATAACCGAGCAACACACAAACCGGATGAAGCCTGAGTGAAACTAACAAATTTGGTGAAACGCGCATAGCAGCATTGCAGTTTGTGTGTCGGGGGAATCACCATATAATTAAGCCATATACGGATACAGTGTGTACTATTATAAGTGAGGTGTACAGCGGGTTGCCTCAGCAAGACATCCCAAGGAATAATTTATATTGGACTACCCAAGTTGTATTTGGATATAATATATAGAAAACTTTGCTTGGATTATATTTTGGCATATATCTTTTGGGTCCACTATACTTGATATGGACTTGGTAACAGTTCTGGCATGCTTTATAATCACAACTTCCTGGGAAGCTTTACTATTAATTATTAGTGACCGGTCACTTTGTTGTATGTAGTTGCTTATAAATAATAGTTGTACCTTTAATAATAAATTTGCATTTGTTGCACTTAAACTGTCTGGTGTGACATATGTCAAACACTGGGTTGAAATGCTAATTTTATAATCAGTGCTGGTTAGGGTACCACTTTTTCTCCTTTTTTCTTTATATAAATGATTTTCTAACTCTGTGCACCTTCATTCTGCTATACATTTTTCTTTTTGCAGAATGTTGTAGATTAATGTTGTATTAAGAGGAGGGGTGTCGTAAAAATCATGATGGGGGTTTAGGAGACAGGCAGATAGTGTCAGTAAAAGATAACAGGCAGGGGAAATATATGGTTATACACAAAGCATATACTGACATAGTTATATATCAACATAGAATTAATATGAATAAAGATGGGAAATTAGGTATATTAGGAATATAAGATAGTCAAAAAAGGAGAAAGGAAAGAAAGAAAAAAAAGGGGAATAATAATAATAACAAAATACTTTCTTCAGACTTGAAAAAAGAAGACATTCTTCCGAAAGCTTGTCATCTTATAAATGTATAGTTAGTCCAATAAAAAAGTATCATTGCTCAATGCAATTCTCTTGTTATTTTGATATCTAAATCTCTGACTAACACGGCTACTCCAATCAACGTGTATATATATATATATATATATATATATATATATATATATATATATATATATATGTACATATATACAGTATATATAAATATAAAATAATCTATGTATAGGTATAGATATATATTGTACCAAAATACCATCAGATATATGTTGAAATATGTATCTATGTGAAGAACATTATTTTTATGTCGGGTTAGCTAACTTGAGAATTTGTTATTGTGTTTGCGCTTCAGTAAGCTTTTTCCACTTTTTTTTTTGCTCCATTGACTTCTATGGGGGAATAGGCGATATTCTAAGTTCGTCTTTTTATGCCCGTCAGGTTAGCGCGCGAGTGAAAACAGTTTACTTTCAACTTTTAATACGAGTTCTACCCAACACGTGTAAAAAGCTTACTTCTAGCGCAGTTAATGCTTGAGCAGGAGCGTTAAATAATTGTCCACCTGTAATCTAGCCCTTAGTGTTTTTCTAATAAGAGGGTCTTTATCACCAAGAATAATCAAGCACCAAATGAAAGGAACTGCAGGGTTCTTAAAAGGATGCTTGATCATTAATGAGCTCCAGCAAGAAATTCAGATGAGCAAGACTAAGGGCCAAATACCATAATTACCACAGTCCTAAGATTAATTTAGTGAGCTTGTTCTTAGTTCTATTACCAATGTATCTTGCAGATAAAAATTTCCTAGGGGTCTTGCACAAACAGAAATTTTATGTTTCTTACCTGATTGTTTCGGCAACAAAAAAGTGACCAGATATTCACATTATCTTTGTTTTAAGGGACATTAAGCATCTGTTTTTGTGTAAATAGAGTGGCCAAAATGCAAATTTAGGTCTTCAAAATGCTTCAAATTCCGTAGCCAGCTATTTCATATGCAGCATTTTCAGGTTATAAAATTAGCTTTTTTTGGCGTCCGAAGGAGTTTGAGACAAGCATAATTTTACACAAGACTTAGAATGACTTAATATCCTTAAAAACGTTAGTCAGTTTAACTGAAAGTGATGTTACTCACTCACGTACCAATATAAAGAGGCTAAAATGATGGTGTGGTCACAAATCTCAAGAACTGGAGACAGACACTGTTACTCTAACATAATTATGAGCTATGTAACCCATATCTAGATCCATAGATCATTAATCTGTATGGCAGCTATACCAAACCAAACATCACAGATACCGCAGGATGGCTCACTTCCCAACCACAGATTCTAGGCATTACGATTTTCTGGGACTGCACCAGCTCCACCCAGGACATGCTCTGTCCCATCTATATCACAGAGACAGTTTTGTTGGTGCCAATAAAGGATAAAAGAATACTGTGCTGCTGTCTCTATCATATTGGTTACGTTGAGGGCTTTGCAGTCTCCCTACAACGTGCACAGGTACAGGTGTGCTGGACTTTTCTTTGATTGTCTGTCCCATCTATAAAATGTCCAGTAACACTCATAACAAACCTCAGTACCATCCATGACCCAGCTGTTACCTTGTCCCTCTGGCATGTGCAATTACAGTCACTTTCTTTTATTCTTAATTATACTTTTATTATTTATTTTGCTCCCCTTTCCTGCAATTTGAATTGGAAAATAGTGTTTTTTCTAATTTCTGTGAGAATTGGAGATGTATACTCAGGTCTTCTGAGACCTAACACTGCTAAATTCTACACAGTCATTGTTAAGTCACTGTAGTAGCTTTTTTATATTTGCCGCTAACTGGCCTTAGCAGAGGAGATAGAATACATTTACAATGATATGTTACAGGACTACAAAACAATATAATTTTGCTTGTATAAAAGTGAGTTTAATTCACACTATAGAGACTTAGAAGTTGGAGATTGGTGAGGTCCCTCAAATAATTTTAGAAAGGCAAATTGTATCTAGGTATATAGGATTCTGTGTGTGAAGGAGAGACACATACATTGCAAGATAATGCTAAAAAAAATAAACAAAGATTGTGTGTGATTTCTTCCCATTTGGCAAGTTTTTGATCATCAAACCATAGGAGTCATAGACAGGAGAGTAACATTTGAAGACTTAAATGTATGGTGGTTTTGACACCTTGTAACCCAGTTTTGGTGTTTGTCAAATACCTTATTCTTCCAAATTGTCAATCCTACCCTAGAAGAAATAGTTGTATAGTTTTATTAATCTTCCACATATCCCAAAATTCTTAAAATTATGTTTGTTGCATATTCTAGAAGTTTTTAAAACTGATGTTGCCAAAAATACTATCAGTTCCCTTTTGGGAGGTATCACAAGACCATGGCCTCTATTTATCAAGCTGTCAACCACAAATACGCTGGAATTCCGAAGCATATTTGTGGCGAGCCTGATTCGCCGTAGTTATCAAACCCTACAGACCGGCAAAAGTAGAATATAGTGATGTAACATACGATCCACCGGACTCAGTCTGACACAGATCGATGGTTACGTCACTACAGATGTTCCGAACGCAATTTCGGCACAATCTGACTACTTTTGGAAGTTATCAAAGAACTACCAGGTACGCTCGCCACTTTTCCGGCCCAGCATACCTGGTTTTCAATCCGCCGCACTGGAGGCGGCGGATGCCATAGGAATCAATGGGAGTCGGAAAGCAGTGAAAGCTTATGTTCGCTGCTGTCCGATATCCCATTGATTCCTATGGTAAATGTCTACACCTAACACCCTAACATGTACCCGAGTCTAAACACCCCTAATCTGCCCCTCTACACCGCCAACACCTACATTATACTTATTAACCCCTAAACCCAATTAACCCACCGCTCCCGGAGCCCACTGCCACTCTAATAAACTTATTAACCCCTAAGCCGCCGCTCCCGGACCCCGTCACAACTCTAATAAATGTACTAACCCCTAAACTGCCGCTCCCGGACCCCGCCGCCACGTACATTATACCTATCAACCCCTAATCTGCCGCCCCCTATACCACCGCCACCTACATAAAGTTATTAACCCCTATCCTGCCGATCCCGAACCACGCCGCAACTAAATAAATTGTTTAACCCCTAAACTGCCGCTCCCGGAGCCCACCGCCACCTACATTATATTTATTAACCCCTAATCTGCCCGCCACTACACCGCCGCCACTATAATAAACATATTAACCCCTAAACCTAACACCCACTGACTTAAATATAATTTAAATAACTCTAAATAAATATTCCTATAATTAACTAAATAATTCCTATTTAAAACTAAATAATTACTTATAAAATAAACCCTAAGCTAGCTACAATGTAACTAATAGTTACATTGTAGCTAGCTTAGGGTTTATTTTTATTTTACAGGCAACTTTGTATTTATTTTAACTAAGTAAAATAGTTATTAAATAGTTATTAACTATTTAATAACTTCCTAGTTAAAATAAATACAAATTTACTTGTAAAATAAAACCTAACCTAAGTTACAATTACACCTAACACTACACTATAATTAAAATAATTAAATAAATTAACTACAATTAAATAAAATTAAATACAATTAAATAAAATTAACTAAAGTACATAAAACAAAAAACACTAAATTACAAAAAATAAAAAAATAATTAAAGAATTTTAAACTAATTACACCTAATCTAATCCCCCTAATAAAATAAAAAAGCCCCCAAAATAATAAAAATCCCTACCCTATACTAAATTACAAATAGTCCTTAAAAGGGCCTTTTGTGGGGCATTGCCCCAAAGTAATCAGCTCTTTTACCTGTAAAAAAATTACAATACCCCCCCAACATTACAACCCACCACCCACACAATCAACCCTACTCTAAAACCCACCCAAACCCCCCTTAAAAATCCTAACACTAACCCCTTGAAAATCACCATACCTTGAGACGTCTTCATCCAACCGGGCCTAAGTCCTCAACAAAGCCGGATAAAGTCTTCATCCAACCGGGCAGAAGAGCTCCTCCAGATGGGCAGAAGTCTTCATCCAGGTGGCATCTTCTTTCTTCATCCATCCGACGAGGAGCGGCTCCATCTTGAAGACATCTGACACGGAGCATCCATCCAGACCGACAACTACCCGATGAATGAATATTCCTTTAAATGACGTCATCGAAGAATTCCGATTGGCTGATAGAATTCTATCAGCCAATCGGAATTAAGGTAGGAAAAATCGGCTGATTGCATCAGCCAATAGGATTTTTCTTACCTTAATTACGATTGGCTGATAGAATTTTTTCAGCCAATCGGAATTCAAGGGACGCCATCTTTGATGACATAATTTAAAGAAATATTCATTCATCGGTTAATCGTCGGTCTGGATGGATGCTCCGCATCGGATGTCTTCAAGATGGAGCTGCTCCTCGTCGGATGGATGAAGATAGAAGATGCCGCCTGGATGAAGACTTCTGCCCATCTGGAGGACCTCTTTTGCCCGGTTGGATGAAGACTTTGCCCGGCTTCGTTGAGGACTTAGGCCCGCTTGGGTGAAGACGTCTCAAGGTAGGGTGATCTTCAGGGGGTTAGTGTTAGGTTTTATTTTTGTGGGTTTGGGTGGGTTTTAGAGTAGGGTTGGTTGTGTGGGTGGTGGGTTGTAATGTTGGGGGGGGTATTGTAATTTTTTTTACAGGTAAAAGAGTTGATTACTTTGGGGCAATGCCCCGCAAAAGGCCCTTTTAAGGGCTATTTGTAATTTAGTATAGGGTAGGGATTTTTATTATTTTGGGGGGCTTTTTATTTTATTAGGGGGATTAGATTAGGTGTAATTAGTTAAAAATTCTTGTAATTATTTTTTTATTTTCTGTAATTTAGTGTCTGTTTTTTTTGTACTTTAATTTTATTTAATTGTATTTAATTTTATTTAATTGTAGTTAATTTATTTAATTATTTTAATTATAGTGTAGTGTTAGGTGTAATTGTAACTTAGGTTAGGTTTTTTTTTACAGGTATATTTGTATTTATTTTAACTAGGAAGTTATTAAATAGTTAATAACTATTTAATAACTATTGTACCTAGTTAAAATAAATACAAAGTTGCCTGTAAAATAAAAATAAACCCTAAGATAGCTACAATGTAACTATTATTTATATTGTAGCTATTTTACGGTTTATTTTATAGGTAAGTATTTAGTTAATTATATGAATATTTATTTAGAGTTATTTAAATTATATTTAAGTTAGTGGGTGTTTAGGGTTAGACTTAGGTTTAGGGGTTAATATGTTTATTATAGTGGCGGCAGTGTAGGGGGGGCAGATTAGGGGTTAATAAATATAATGTAGGTGGCGGTGGGCTCCGGGAGCGGCAGTTTAGGGGTTAAACAATTTATTTAGTTGCGGCGGGTCCAGGATCGGCAGGATAGGGGTTAATAACTTTATGTAGGTGGCGGTGGTATAGGGGGCGGCAGATTAGGGGTTAATAGGTATAATGTAGGTTGCGGTGGGGTCCAGGAGCGGCAGTTTAGGGGGTAAAACAGTATAGTATAGTGTGGGTGCTTAATGACAGTATAGCAAGAAAGCTGTGAAAAAGCCAAAGAGCAGCGAGATCGATGACTGTTAGTTATCAACAGTCTGCTGCTCATCGCACCGTACTTGGTGCGTGGCTTTTTGACAGCTTTTTTAATAATTTTGGAGAGCGTATTCAGGTCCGCGGCGGTGATGTTAGGCGATCTTAGGCGAGCGTATTGGTGCCGTCGAATGCAAGAAAGTCGACGGCTTGATAAATAGAGGCCCATATTACCACTAATACCACCTTTGAAAAAACTTCTATGCTTGTTCTAGCCAACTATCTCTTTATAATTCAACATAGGACCTGTAGAATTATGTTTTTTTTGTTTGTTTTTTTGTTTTACCAGGACACAAGAGCAGAAAGTGACATCTTTAAGCCATTAACTACAACAAAGGATGAAGTTTTATTTGATGAAAATAGAATTGTAGACATTACGCATATGGTATCTGAAATTAAAAAATCACTCTTCAAGCATGCACTGTTGGAACAGTCCCACTGCCCTCCAAAACAAGGTCAGCCCTTTTTTTTAACCAAAATCCAAAAGGAACTTCATCATTTTTTGTTTCTAAGCCAATTACCCAATTAAAATGATATTAAACACATCTTGCTTTTTGTGTAAAAATTATGCTTAACCCACACTCCCTAGAGAGGCCAAAAAAAATGAAATCTGTAACTTTCATAAGCTGCAATTCAAATAATGTAATTAATTAAGGCAATTTTCTGCATTTTGTGTTTTTTTTTAATCGCATTAGGGAGCATTGGACAACGCACAATTTTTACTCAGTTGAAAAAAGTGTTTAATGTCTCTTTAAATATTTCCTTTCTTTCATCACCTTTCTTTTTTTCTTTATTGAATTTGTTTTAAATTATGTAATATGTCATTAGATTTTAAACATACAGTGTAAAGTGATTTACAGATACAGCCTTTTTAATATTGTTCACAAAAATGGAAATAGTAATATCTAATAATAATAATATTTTTCCAGTTGGTGATCTAAATCAGTGATTTTTAACCTTTTTTTTGCCGTGGCACACTTTTTTACATTAAAAAATCCTGTGGCACACCACCATCCCAAAATTTTTAAAAAATCACACATTGTAGCCTAATACAGCATGTATATATACACATACACACAAACACACACACACATACTGTATGTATTGTGCTGTTATGCCATGCCTCCTACAAACTACCCCTGCACTGGGAGTAAAAAACAAGCAAAGTTTAAAAAATATGTCACACTGTTGTCAGTCTGCCGTGGCACACCTGAGGATCTCTCACGGCACACTAGTGTGCCACGGCACACTGGTTGAAAAACACTGATCTAAATAATATCACCTATTGCAAGCAGCTTGCTTTTCTCCAGGATCAAACTTGTACTATAGGTAACATAGGTTTCAAATTCAACAAATGGTTTTCATGAGTATCAACAAGATAAGGCAAAAGGGGGTAAATGTAGGATTTAGGCCTCAATCACAATCTATCAGCTGTTGCTTTTTCTGGATGAAAAGGCTACTTTTCAAATAAAAGCGATCACTATAGCGGGATTTTTTCCTGCTTTTTCTAACACTCGCAAATGTGTTTTTGGATCCTTGCTAAAAGCCCTGTATCTCCTATAGGGTTGAACAAGGCCAGATTGGCCTACCTGGACACCATGGCCGCGATCCGATATACAGCGCAGGTTTCGGAGCAAGCATGGAAACCTGCGCCGCCCGTAGTTTCACCTCGCACAGCGACCTATCACATATACGGCACTGGCAGTTGCTAAAGTGCCGTAAGTCGGACAAACTAGCGATGTCCAGAAATCAGCGTAAGTACAAATTTCTGGAGTCGCCAGTGACTTACGGCACTTTAGAAAATGCCGCCGCATAAAAAAACTAACTAAAGTATAAAATCTGCCGTTACTGTCTAACACGCCTCCCAAAAATAGCCCGACACGTATACCCCTCTATCCGCAATCCCCCCTCTCACTCCTAATAATAAATATATTAACCCCTAAACCGCCGCTCCCGGACCCCGCCGCCAGCTACATTAAATGTATTACCCCCTAATCTGACCCCCTACACCACTGCTACCTATATTATATGTAATACCCCCTAATGTGAGCCCCCTACCCCGCCGCCACCTACATTAACTATATTAACCCCTAATCTGAGCCCCCTACACTGCCGCCACCTATATTATATGTATTACCCCCTAATGAGAGCCCCCTAACCCGCCGCCACCTATTTTAACTATATTAACCCTTAATCTGAGCCCCCTAACCCGCCGCCACCTATTTTAACTATATTAACCCTTAATCTGAGCCCCCTACACCGCTACCAGCTATATTAAATGTATTAACCCCTAATATGATTCCCCTACACCGCCGCCAGCTATATTAAATTTATTAACCCCTAATATGATTCCCCTACACCGCCGCCACCTACATTAACTATATTAACCCCTAATCTGAGCCCCCTACACCCCCCCACCTATATTATATGTATTACCCCCTAATGTGAGCCCCCTAACCCGCCGCCACCTATTTTAACTATATTAACCCCTAATCTGAGCCCCCTACACCGCCACCAGCTATATTAAATTTATTAACCCCTAATATGATTCCCCTACACTGCCGCCAGCTATATTAAATTTATTAACCCCTAATATGATTCCCTACACCACCGCCACCTATTTTAAATATATTAACCCCTAATCTAATCCCCCTACACCGCCGCCACCTGTTTTAAATATATTAACCCCTAATCTGAGCCCCCTACACCGCCGCCAGCTATATTAAATGTATTAACCCCTAATATGATTCCCCTACACCGCCGCCACCTATTTTAAATATATTAACCCCTAAGTCTAACCCTAACACCCCCTAACTTAATTATTATTGAAATAAATCTAAATAATATTAATATTATTAACTAAATTATTCCTATTTAAAACTAAATACTTACCTATAAAATAAACCCTAAGATAGCTACAATATAATTAATAATTACATTGTAGCTATTTTAGGGTTTATATTTATTTTACAGGTAACTTTGTATTTATTTTAACTAGGTACAATAGCTATTACATAGTTAATAACTATTTAATAGCTACCTAGTTAAAATAATAACAAAATTACCTGTAAAATAAATCCTAACCTAAGTTACAAATACACCTACACTATCAATAAATTAATTAAATAAACTACAATTATCTAAACTAAAATACAATTAAATACACTAAACTATATTACAAAAAAACCCACTAAATTACAAAAAAACCCACTAAATTACAAAAAATAAAAAAAGATTACAAGATTTTTAAGCTAATTACACCTAATCTAAGCCCCCTAATAAAATAAAAAATCCCCCAAAAATAATAAAATGTCCCTACCCTAAACTAAATTACAAAGTAACCAGCTCTTTTACCAGCCCTTAAAATGGCTTTTTGCTGGGTATTGCCCCAAAGTAATCAGTTCTTTTACCTGTAAAAAAAAAAAAGCAATACAATACCCCCCCAACATTACAACCCACCACCCACCCGATCCCCCCTTAAATAAACCTAACACTACCCCATTGAAGATCACCCTACCTTGAGCCATGTTCGCCCAGCCGGGCACCACTGGTCATCCGATGCGGCAGAAGAGGACATCCGGACTGGCAGAAGTCTTCATCCGATCGGGGCAGAAGAGGTCCTCCATCCGGCCGAAGTCTTCCTTCAAGCAGGGCAGAAGAGGTCCTCCATCGGGCCGAAGTCTTCATCAAAGCAGGGCAGAAGAGGTCCTCCATCCGGCAGAAGTCTTCATCCATCCGCGGCTCCATCTTCAAGACCTCCGACGCGAAACATCCTCCTTGGCCGACGGACTAACGACGAATGAAGGTTCCTTTAAATGACGTCATCCAAGATGGCGTCCCTAGAATTCTGATTGGCTGATAGGATCAGCCAATCGGAATTCGAGGGACGCCATCTTGGATGACGTCATTTAAAGGAACCTTCATTCGTCGTTAGTCCGTTGGATGTTCCGCGTCGGAGGTCTTGAAGATGGAGGACCTCTTCTGCCCCGCTTTGATGAAGACTTCGCCGGATGGAGGACCTCTTCTGCCCCGCTTGGATGAAGACTTCGGCCGGATGGAGGACCTCTTCTGCCTCGATCGGATGAAGACTTCTGCCGGTCCGGATGTCCTCTTCTGCCGCATCAGATGACCAGTGGTGCCCGGCTGGGTGAACACGGCTCAAGGTAGGGTGATCTTCAATGGGGTAGTGTTAGGTTTATTTAAGGGGGGATCGGGTGGGTTTTAGAGTAGGGGTGTGTGGGTGGTGGGTTGTAATGTTGGGGGGGGTATTGTATTGCTTTTTTTTTAACAGGTAAAAGAGCTGATTACTTTGGGGCAATGCCCCGCAAAAAGCCATTTTAAGGGCTGGTAAAAGAGCTGGTTACTTTGTAATTTAGTTTAGGGACATTTTATTATTTTGGGGGGCTTTTTTATTTTATTAGGGGGCTTAGATTAGGTGTAATTAGCTTAAAAATCTTGTAATCTTTTTATTTTTGTAATTTAGTGTTTGTTTGTTTTTGTAATATAGTTTAGTGTATTTAATTGTATTTTAGTTTAGATAATTGTAGTTTATTTAATTAATTTATTGATAGTGTAGGTATATTTGTAACTTAGGTTAGGTTTTATTTTACAGGTAATTTTGTAATTATTTTAACTAGGTAGCTATTAAATAGTTATTAACTATTTAATAGCTATTGTACCTAGTTAAAATAAAAACAAAGTTACCTATAAAATAAATATAAATCCTAATATAGCTACAATGTAATTATTAATTATATTGTAGCTATCTTAGGGTTTATTTTATAGGTAAGTATTTAGTTTTAAATAGGAATAATTTAGTTAATAATATTAATATTATTTAGATTTATTTCAATAATAATTAAGTTAGGGGGTGTTAGGGTTAGACTTAGGTTTAGGGGGTAATATAGTTAATATAGGTGGCAGCGGTGTAGGGGGCTCAGATTAGGGGTTAATAAATTTAATATAGGTGGCGGCGGTGTTGGGGGCTCAGATTAGGGTTAATAAATTTAATATAGGTGGCGGCGGTGTAGGGGGCTCAGATTAGGGGTTAATAAATTTAATATAGGTGGCGGCGGTGTAGGGGGATCATATTAGGGGTATATATATTTAAAATAGGTGGCGGCGGTGTAGGGGGATTAGATTAGGGGTTAATAAATTTAATATAGGTGGCGGCGGTGTAGGGGGATTAGATTAGGGGTTAATACATATAATATAGGTGGCGGCGGGGTCCGGTAGCGGCGGTTTAGGGGTTAAACAGTTTATTAGGGTTTGCGGCGGGGGATTGTGGTTGACAGGTAGATAGACATTGCGCATGCGTTAGGTGTTAGGTTTTATTTTGCAAGCAGTTTAGGGAGTTATGGGGCTCCAATACTCAGCGTAAGGCTTACTACGCCTGCAATTTGTGGCGAGGTGAAAATGGAGTAAGATTTCTCCATTTTCGCCACGTAAGTCCTTACGCTGTATATTGGATACTAAACTGCGCGGGTTTGGTATATCACTCTATGGGCCAAAAAACTATGGCCGAAGGGTGAAATATACGAGCGTAACTTCCATGTTACGCCGTATATGTGATACCAAACCAGCGCAAAATTTGGCGTCGCCGGCTTCTGCGGGCGACGCTGCATATCGGATCGGGCCCCAGGAGATTTCCCAGTGGGCTGCAGCAGCTGGAGCTAGAAATCTACAATTTAAAGGGGTAATTAATGGATTCAATTGGGTTGTAGAGTGCCTTTATTACAACAATCTGGCATTTTTATTAAAAACAAATATAATTCAGAAAAAAAAATATTGGGGGAAGGAGTATCCCTGTAATCTCCTTTGAGAAAAATGGGTCGTGCGCATTCTACTGACTCAATGAAAAATAGGGCTGGTCTCTATATTTTCCAGGGCTACTTTTTATTCCCAGTCCAGCCCTGGGGTTGAATAGTTCTCGCTGATCACAATCTATTTTTGAGTCACTTTTCAACACTTTCTCAAGGCCAGTTTTGCTTTTTTGATATTTGACACTTTCTCTGCACTTGATAAGTCTTCTAGAGGGCATTTTTGGCATCTTTATAACTATTTCACGGCTATTTGCAAACAGTCGATTATATTGCACATAAGTAAAGCACTCATTTTAAAGACTCCAGTACTGTAAGTGACAATCACAGTACAAGTATGACTAAAATTAAATAGTGAAAACAAAACATAAAAACACGCCATTGGGGTCTTGAAGTGACTATAGAAATATGCCCATATTAAGGATGGATTCCGATTACAGTAGGTTAAATATAACACTTGTAAAAGTATTTCCCTTGCACAGTGAACAAAAGGGTTACATGAATAGACCTTTACTGTAACCTTTAAAGGACATAATAGTCAAAAATGACATGCTACAAACGTGTTAAACACACAGTAGAAATACTGCTTGGGACCTGCAGAGCACTGCAAGCAGAAACCACCACTGATCCAATCAGCAGTGCTAGTCGCACAACAAATTAGAATTAGATTATTTCATTTTTTCGACTAAAATGTCCCCTGAAGGAGTGTGACTAGGCTATTTTATCAGTCAGTTTTGGGTGACCTCCCAGTTTATATTTTGAGATCAGGTACTTAACACAAGAAGAAGCCCATTGTTTATGGCTGCAGGCTTTTAACAAATGAAACAATTCTGAATTGTGATCACTTGAGAAACTCGACTACCAATTAGGTCAGAATTCAGAAAGCGAAAAGCCATTTTGGGAGCAAATCCCTGATAGATTGTGACCAACCCTTCTTTTAGTATGGTCGATTTTTTTTTGTACCTTAGCATCTCTTGTCTTCTATATTTCTTTTCTTTAGTATAGAAAACATTTTATATTTTATAATATTATTAACTGTACTTTGTGTGTCTTATAATCAAATTCCTGCTTAGAAGATCTACTTGAAATCCAAGTAGGTGATGCCTCTTGTTCCGCTGTACATCATCCAGAAAAGAGACCAAAGATGTTCCAACCATGTGAGTCATAAAATGGGGTAGAAAAAAACACAATTTTAGCCTATTAGTATATATTGATTACACATAAACAAAGTAGGGCCCTGACAAGATATAAAATTAAACTGAAGCTTAAATGGGCATCCAAACTTTTTTATATGGAGGGCCAGTCATTGATAGTGGGCTTGGCTAGGGAGCAACATTGCATTGTACTTGCACTCATTCCAAAGATAATGCCTCAAAGTATCCATAGATTGTCCTCAGATTTTTACTACAATTACAGTACTTGTTTACAAAATAAAATGAGTTACTATTAATACAATTATTTTTTAGATTTTTACTGTTAAGATGGTATAGGGCAGACTCAAACTTGGCCCTCCACAATACATTTTACCACAAAAAAACGGATCTACCAGTATTTTTCTCCTGTAGCAGAGGATTATGGGTAAGAGAGAATCCAAATATTTTAAGCAAAAAAGGTAAGACACTGTGGAGTTAATTTACATATCCTTACCCAGAATCATCTACTCCAATGGGAAACACTGGTTAAGGTTTTCTGCGGAAAATGTGAAATGATGAGTATTTACACACATTGATTTATTAAATGTCGAGCGGACATGATTCGCTGTAGCGAATAATGTCCACTCAACATTGCTAGATGTGGACAGCATACGCTGTCCGTATTTAACATTGCATAAGCATTTTTGGTAAAATGCTTGAGCAATGCCGCCCCCCTGCCCCCGATCGCAGCCGCTGCTTTTTAACTTACATTTCAGGCAAGCCTGAAATAATGGGCCTCTGAAGGAGAATCCGCTGCTTAATAAATGGAGCCCCAAAACTTATTTTGACACATGTTTTGGATACAGTGCACTTGTAAAATCAAAAATCTTTTTACTGTTACAGTGTATGGAGTACTTTACTGCACTCGGGCATGTTGTGCATATCTGGATATGTTTAGTGCATCTGCAATTTAAACAGCTGGTTTGCTTATATAATATAAACTGAGTCATTGCTAATGCAATATAAGGTACTTCAGCCATCTGAACACTGATTAAAATGAATAGTGTATGTGAACCTTAAAAGCAATCACTGAAATAGTGTTAGCTTGTACTAGAAGACATTGCAAAAATGCTTCTATTAAAAATGTAAATTAATTTTGAAATGCACTAACTAATGTGTAAGTTTATAATGTGAAAAATGAATGTCACTGTGTTGTAATTTACTCAACGGTATAAACAGAGGTGTGAGACTGCGCCAAAATAAAACTACTACACAAACTCCAAAAACAAAATAGAAGTCTCTCAGATTCTATAGAAACTAGCAAATATTAAAATGTATGATAATGGAGCGCTCAAGGAGAGCTAAAGTACAGCCGTATTGGACAGATAATACCAGATTTAAGTAGACTATAGCAAGCGCAGAAGATTAACCACAAATGCCTAATCTATAAGTCCTATATTAAATACAAAGAAGTACTGCAAATAAATTACTATAAATAAATGCAATCAATGAAATGCGGATAAAAAATGCGATTAAAAATGGGTATATTTATATAGAGCAACTCATAAGTATGTTTATAAAAAATACCTTTCAAAAATATACTGAAATTCATAAAAATACATTTAATACAATAAGTAAAAGGTCGACCTTAATATCTCAAAAAACATGCATCAATAAATACAATAAAATACAAAAATCAAAGTTTACAAAAAACAAAGTGCAGAATACACTGGTTCTGTGTGTCCAATCGAACAAATGTAAAATAGTCTGTAAGAGAGTCTTTTAGTCCTTTGTGCTTGCAAACGAGTATCCGTGTAGACGACAAGCCTCCTAGTGACAAAGGACAGATTCCTTAAGGCAGTGTGTAGAGCCTTATGTGAAATAAATAATCTGTACTCACAGTTAAGAAAGTCGATATCTGCAAAAGTATGATGCCCAGGTGCATATACTTGTAAGTTCAATAGTCCCAAAGGATCACCACACTATATACTTGATAACAATTTGATGATAAAAAAATTTTTTTGATAAAAATTAATTATATACGATATGAGTATAAGCGTATATAGTAAGTAACAAGTATTAACTACTCGCAATCCTGGAGCCTTCGATCCTACCAGCGGCAGCTAACTGAATAACCCCTAAGAACTGACAGGATGATTTGTAATCAGGCTGAACAGTCTAGGGTGCCGTGGGCCGAAAATTCAGATACACCGTCTGGTCACAGGAATATCGGCTCTATGCGATACTAGATATTAACTCCGTGAGTGGAGTGGTTAAGAGCAACGCGTTTCAATTTTTCAATCTTTGTCAAGCTCGTTACCGGAATACTCTTTCCCGGGTAAATATATACCTATATCTGCGTGCTGATTGGAGTGATTCCTAACCAATCAAGATCGCTGCAGGCGCTAACTGTCAGTCTTTCTTTGTTCTAAGCCGCGGCCAAGATACAAATGGCAAGTTGCCATGCCAACATTAAAACTTACAACTTGCTAAATAAATAGTGAGAAATATACAAACCACTACTTAAACTGTCCTAAACAAACTTGGAAATCAGATTAGAAATGTCAATTATAATAAATATTTAAAAAATTTTAAAAAATATAAATAACACACATAACAACCGAATCGAGTAAAACTGCCAGAGGATATCACAATTAATAATTAAAACAGTTTTGGAAGCTTATTAAAATATTTATATAAAATTCTAATAAGGTGATAGGTATCCTCAGATATAGATATGAAAAATATTATTTAAATAAATTATATTTAAATAAATTTATAGAGAATACGGAAAAAATCATGAAAAACATATTTGACATTAAAACTAAAGTATAATATAATAAGATTAAATATATAGATATAAAATCTTATTAAAATTTATAAAAATTGGAGTGATGAAATCATATATAAAAAATACTAGTCTTCCTTTAACAATATTATTATAAAAAGCAACCTAGGTCAAACTCAAGATTTAGACCATTTGGAGTTAATGTTCTAAGCTCAAATATCCACTTGGCTTCTAATTTGAGAAGTTCATTTAATACATTACTCCCTCTCCAGTTAGGTTTTATTTTGTCAATCACAGTGTAGCTAAAGTGCTTAGTGTTCCCATTATTGCATCTTTTAAAATGTTTAGGGACAGGGAGATCTTTGTTCCTTAACCCTAGTTATGCTAACTTATTTATGGGTCTGTGGGAGAGAATATTTCTTGACTCCACCGATCTGGGGGCAAATCTGGTCTCCTATAAACGTTATATAGATGATATACTTATTATATGGAGAGGCAACAAAACTGATTTGGAATGGTTCTTCTCGAGAATGAATAATAATGAAAAAAATCTGAAATTCACGTTTGAAATACAAGAATCGAGTATAAACTTTCTAGATTTACAAATAAATATTATAAATAACAAGATTGTAACAAAAACTCATTTTAAGCCCGTAGACGCCAATGGCTATATACATGCAGAAAGCTGCCATTTGGATAAATGGAAGAAAAACATTCCAAAAAGCCAATTCATGCGAATTAGGAAGAATTGCATGGAAGATTTAGATTACAATCAACAATCACAAATTTTGGTGAATAAATTTATCAATAAGGGTTACAATGTAGAATTAATAGAAAATGCAAGAACCGAGGCTGCTAATATGAATAGGGATCTCTTATTGAGTAGAAAACAGAGTAAAACTAATGTTGCCACTATACGAGAAGATGGTGAACTAAAAGTCCCGTTTATTACACAATACAATGAGGATAACAAAAAATTAGAAAGAATCCTCAAAAAACATTGGCACGTTTTAAAGTCTGATGAAGTGATTGGCCCATGTTTGCCAAATCAACCTAGTGTAATATATAAGAAATGCAAGAATCTGAAAAATTACTTAGCGCCTACTGATTTGAAGAAAACAGCTAGTTCCCCAAATGATATAGATTTGAAAGGTGACAAAATTGTGGGTTTTTTCCCTTGCTTGAGCTGCAAGGCCTGCAAACACTCAACTAAAAGAAAAGAATTTAAATCAACAATTACAAATAAGGTATATAAAATCAAAAACTTATACAGATGCACTGACTCAAATGTGGTTTATTTATTAGAGTGTTCGTGTGGGATTCAATATATAGGTGAGTCCACTAGGCCTATACGTGATAGAATTAGGGAACATCTAAACTCAATTGAAAATATGAACCTCGAAAGGAACAAAGATCTCCCTGTCCCTAAACATTTTAAAAGATGCAATAATGGGAACACTAAGCACTTTAGCTACACTGTGATTGACAAAATAAAACCTAACTGGAGAGGGAGTAATGTATTAAATGAACTTCTCAAATTAGAAGCCAAGTGGATATTTGAGCTTAGAACATTAACTCCAAATGGTCTAAATCTTGAGTTTGACCTAGGTTGCTTTTTATAATAATATTGTTAAAGTAAGACTAGTATTTTTTATATATGATTTCATCACTCCAATTTTTATAAATTTTAATAAGATTTTATATCTATATATTTAATCTTATTATATTATACTTTAGTTTTAATGTCAAATATGTTTTTCATGATTTTTTCCGTATTCTCTATAAATTTATTTAAATAAAATTTATTTAAATAATATTTTTCATATCTATATCTGAGGATACCTATCACCTTATTAGAATTTTATATAAATATTTTAATAAGCTTCCAAAACTGTTTTAATTATTAATTGTGATATCCTCTGGCAGTTTTACTCGATTCGGTTGTTATGTGTGTTATTTATATTTTTAATTTTTTTTTAAATATTTATTATAATTGACATTTCTAATCTGATTTCCAAGTTTGTTTAGGACAGTTTAAGTAGTGGTTTGTATATTTCTCACTATTTATTTAGCAAGTTGTAAGTTTTAATGTTGGCATGGCAACTTGCCATTTGTATCTTGGCCGCGGCTTAGAACAAAGAAAGACTGACAGTTAGCGCCTGCAGCGATCTTGATTGGTTAGGAATCACTCCAATCAGCACGCAGATATAGGTATATATATACCCGGGAAAGAGTATTCCGGTAACGAGCTTGACAAAGATTGAAAAATTGAAACGCGTTGCTCTTAACCACTCCACTCACGGAGTTAATATCTAGTATCGCATAGAGCCGATATTCCTGTGACCAGACGGTGTATCTGAATTTTCGGCCCACGGCACCCTAGACTGTTCAGCCTGATTACAAATCATCCTGTCAGTTCTTAGGGGTTATTCAGTTAGCTGCCGCTGGTAGGATCGAAGGCTCCAGGATTGCGAGTAGTTAATACTTGTTACTTACTATATACGCTTATACTCATATCGTATATAATTAATTTTTATCAAAAAAAATTTTTTATCATCAAATTGTTATCAAGTATATAGTGTGGTGATCCTTTGGGACTATTGAACTTACAAGTATATGCACCTGGGCATCATACTTTTGCAGATATCGACTTTCTTAACTGTGAGTACAGATTATTTATTTCACATAAGGCTCTACACACTGCCTTAAGGAATCTGTCCTTTGTAATTTACTCAGCAAAAAATCTTTTAGGAAAGTATCTAATGATTATCAACAGAAAAACATCATTAAAGTCTATGGGGAGGTTTGTAGATAAGTAATTTGATATATTTTTTTGAAATTCTTGTGAGTGACCCTATGATCCTAATCAATCAGAATTTCTGCTTGAAGATACAGTGGGCTAGATTTACTATCCCTACACGCTGACAGGTTCGCCTACTATCGCCACTTGGGATGTTGCATTGCGCGGAGAAATTTAGCATTACAATAGAGGATTCATGTTCAATGCCGCCCCCCTGCTCCAGTGCAACCAATTGCACTTGAGCAGAGAATGTCAATCACGCCAAACGAGCGAGTGTAGGGGTGATTGATCTCGCCATCTCTGAGGTGGTAGAGAGGTAGAAGAAGCGGTTCCTGCTTCTTAAACGGACATAATACTCATATGCTAAAACACTTGCAACTGCTGACAGGAAAATATCACCTGAGCATCTATATGTAAAAAAGGAAGATATTTTACCTCACAATTACCTCAGCTCACCAGAGTAACTCCTGCTGTCCAGCTACAGGTAATACAAAAATGAAGAAATTAACTGCAGCCGATCAGCATCAACAGTGCTGAGGTCATGAACTCTTTTACTGTGATCTCATGAGATTTCATAGTAAACTTCCTTAAACTGAATAGGGAAATAACATAAGTGTGCATGAGGCTCACTCCCTTGCAGGTCCCGGGACAGGCATACTGATTGGCTGCTTAAAGTCCTTTACAATGGGGTTTGAATACTTAGGACATTTTGAGGTAAAATATCTTTCTTTTTTACATAGAGATGTTCAGGTGATATTTTCTTGTCAGCTTTTTACAGCTATGTTGCATCACTTTCAAGTGTTTTAACATTTGGGCATCATGGCCCTTTAAATAAGTTGCAGCAGTCTCGCTTATGCAAACCTGCTCCACTAAGCTGAAAAAGCTGCAAATGCAGCTTAATAAATTTAGCCCTGTAAACCTTTGTAATCTATAAGGAAAGTTACAGTTTGAATGAAAAATAAAATGGTAAAAGTGGCATCTCGGACCCTAAGGCAAGCAAGAGATATACGCACAATGCAAAAGTAATACATAATTAATGCAAAAAAGTAAAAATTAACCCCTTCGCTATTATGAATTTCAGAGAAAATCTCGCCCAAAGTATCAAATAATTTGTTTTTTGCATTTTTGCTATCATTCCATTTACACAGAAATAGAGCCTTTGTTTTTTTTTTTGTTTTTTTTTTCATTTACCTATGAAAGCCATTCTCAGATTTAAAAAAAAAAATATTGTAAAATTACAAAAAAAAGTAACACAAATCTAAAAAGAGTATCTAAGACCAACTATGTATATATTTTTTATTCAATATTTTTGATTATTTTAAGGATTTAATCTGCAGCTATGTCTAAAATGATGCAATGGGGTTAAACTCATTTGGTATATCAGAACTCAAAATTCACCCCCAAAACTATATACAGGTGACCCCCGGTTTACACTGGTTCAATTTGCGCCGTTTCAGAATAACAACCTTTTTTTTTCAGTCATGTGCACTAATTAAAATAGCCAGTAGGTGGAGCTGTCCGCTTGTTTTTTTTTTGTTTTTTTTAAATTTCTTTTTATTAAGAGACAGGAAATAAATACAGTTTACAATTGATTCCCCTAGGACGATTTACAACAATGCGTTTCATAAATCACTGGAGAAAAGTGAAAACAATTAAGTGACACAAATATACATATTTCACCTGTGAAAAGATACCCAAACAGGATGTATTCTACATTATTGTTTCTGAGATTAAGCCTGTATCCATATAGAGAGATTCCACCCACATATACGATGGGCTTATGTATAATAATTAATTTCTAGGTCCAGGGGACAGAACCAATGTGTCTCATTTTTTTTTTAAACATTAAACAGCAAACAAAAAAACCAACAAAATAAAACAAAACAAAAAACAGATAGAACAACAATAACATGATCAAGTGTTGGTGACAGTTTACAGACACAGGGCTGAGTCAGACTGTGTTTTAATCGTAGGATATATGATAAGCTGAGTTGCCAAATTCCCAATCCTTAGTCATCAAGTTTTAGGGTCGTAAGATTTGGATGCAGATTTTATTCTTGCTATGTGAGACTGGCAGGAATCCCAGTAAAGGATCACTTATGGTCAAGACCCCAATTAACTATGCTTTTAGGTACTTAATAGAAAATAGACTTAACCTACGGTCTCAGGTACTAGAGAGGCAAGGTGGATAAATAATTAGTGCTATAGGTTCAGCAGGGTAATGCTCATCCCCATTCAAACAGAGCTGCTTTAACTATGGGGTCTAAGAGACTATACAAGAACTGTCACTAGGATAAGGGTATAAATACAACTAGTAAAACACCGCTCTGGATTCCTTGTTATGTTGGATCCTTGCTTTTACAAACGCCTTTAGTAATAGCTAATTAACATAGTGCTTGTCACAGATTTAGTAAGGTGTACCATATGTAACATAAAATGTGAAATTTAAACAAATTCAAAATCCAAAGAATCTCTAATCTACTGGGATACATTTGGATTGACTAAGTGGCTTCATTTGTACTGGCAATCAGCCGATGCCCATTGTCCTACGAATGTATTGTCCATTATTCTCCACGTGGGAGCTGCGGCTGCAGGCAGCTGTAGACAGTCCCGCTGCAGATGGATTCACTAGCTGAGTAACAAGCGGACTGGATTCTCGGATCAATGTGTCGCCATATGTCTGACATGCTGTATAGAAGAGTGCGCTCCTCCGCAACTGTTGGATAGACAAGTAAGTGCCAGTATCACTCTGCGATGCACATGTATTTTTTGTTACCCTATTCCTCGGCACTGGCACTCCATCTCCCATGACTGTGCCGATCTCTACTGCTCTGTCTTGGGTGCGGGAGCGGTGGTCCAGTAAGCCGGTGTCCAATAAAGCTGGATTGTGTGCCCGCTGTCTCTGCAAACCCACATTATGCTCTGGTTGGGGCACCTCTGGAGTCTTGTGGACATTATCCTGAGCCGCCTCTGCTGTGGATTGGCGCCATGTTGAAGAGGGGCTCAAGGAGTTCCCGATTTGAGTTTCCATCAGCAATTTCTGTAGTGTGAGTTCTATTTTATCCAGAGCTGGTAGGAGCAGGTCTTGAAGAGAAATAGTCATGGCTCGGAGTTCCCCTTCAATAGAAAAGGCTTCCATTTCTGTGCCTGTTCCTCACTATATTGTGAACAGTGTGTAATGTTGCGCCAGCTTTCCTCTCTCTGTTAATGACTTCACGGGGGCCAAGAGATGTCAAAACTTGATCCTGGTAGGTACCCAGGCACAATGCTTGCCAAGGGTGATATGGATGGCTAAAAGTGTGGCCACTAATTCTTGCTATAACACGAGCTGAGACAGAGCAGTATCAGTCCGTGGCCATCTTGGTACGCCGCCCACCGGAAGTCGTCCGCTTGTTTTGCAGAAAAGTTATGCAACTTAACAGGTCTGAAATTGATCTGTGTACACAGAACAGACATTAGCTATCGAGCAGCCACTTCCCTATTATCTTCCTGTCCAGCAGCTTGAGATGAGGGTGTCTAACTGCTTAATCACTGCAGATTGAAATGCATAGAATAGGTGCAGACCCAATATTATCTAACATGCTAACAATGCAGAAAACTGATTGCAGAAAAATGCAAGTAAAAAAAAGTTTTTGTTCATTAAACTTAGTTTGATGATGATGCAGTCTGTTGTGTAATTATTTTATTACGTGCTGTTAGCAAATGTTTTTGCTCATTAAACTTAGTTTGATAATGATACAATCTATATTATTAGATTTATAATGCTGTTTAGGATTTAAAGTCTTCATTTCAAAGCTTTAAAAATAATGTATTAGGTGTTACTTATGACAATTTTGAGAGGGGCCTGGAACCTAACTCCCTCACTTCCCATTGACTTACATTATAAACTGGGTTTCAATTTCAAAACGGTTTCGATTTACAACCATTCCTCTTGGAACCTAACCCCGACGTAAACTGAGGGCTACCTGTATATCTTTAAACTAGACAACCCAAGATATCAATCTAGTCCCATTTTGATATTTTTTATGCCACCATTTTACCACCATTATTTAAAAAAAAAAGTTAACTTTTTCACAAACTGGATTTCAAACTAAAATTATTTACACTCAGCTACTGCAGTCATAAGACAAATGATTGTAAACGTTTTTCTAGGATCCCCGTTGCACAGAAATGGCAGGTATACTTTGCCATTGAGTTTTGGTAATTAGAAGGCCGCTAATTGCAGCTGCGCACCATACCTCTGAAATTCCTTGCAGTGAAAGGGTTAATCAGGTAGCTGTTACTCCCCCTTCAATCGATTACCAGTAGGGTCCTCCTCCCTCCTGCACCTCCAATTTGTCTTTTTCATAGTGTAGGCACCCATCTCTCCCTCTCCCCTTCCAAAAATATTTTCGTAGTGAAGGGAACCCTACTCTCCCTCTCCCTCCAGCAATGGATCACCCATCCACCTCCTTCTTACCCTCTCAAACCTCCTTTGGCACCACCGCAGCCGATACAGACAGCAACACTTTCTGTGTCACTGTCTGTATTGGCGATCTGGCTTCATATAATAAGGGAGCATGATCAGTGCCTTCTGCCCCAAGTGGTGGTCTCCACTGTCTAAACTCACCGTGGGGACTGCAGCATGCTCCAAAGTGTTGGACATAGATACTACGTCAACACAGTACACTTGCCAAAGTACTTTTTGAATTTGGATTAAAAGTTGAAAGTTAAACATGTGCATGAGCGAAACTCAATGTGTGCTAATTTCAGGACCTCTTATATTATAACTGCACTTTTTTCTCCCCATAGACTTCAATGGAGAGTGCAGAAGAAAAAAAACTAACACTTATCGCTTGCGAGCAAACCCAACAGCAGTTATTAATATTTCACATTCCAGTGTTCACATAAAGAAAAATGTTATTTTTATTTCAAATAAGTATTTCTATTTATTTCTGTATATATCTATACTTATATATCTATTCATATACATATATATGTATAGATATATATTTTACATTAACATTATCACATACTGTATATATTGAAATATAAAATTAAAAAAAATTCTATGTGAAGAACATTGCAATGTAATATATGCGTTTCACACTTAAGGTCTAACGCGGTTTAGGGTTAGCGCACATGAAGAATTAGTTATTTTTATGGGGCATTATGTAAATTTTAAATATTAAAAATATTAATTATTATAGATACTGTAAAAAAATATATATTCTATTTATTATTTAGAATGTTTTAGTACATCTATTATAATTATTTACATTAATTCTTAATATTTTTCTATATTTTATACTTGATAAATACATAACTCACCTTCAAGGGACAGTCAAGTCCAAAATAAACTTTCATGATTCAGATAGGGCATGTCATTTCAACAACTCAATAATAACAACTTTCCAATTTACTTTTAACACGAATTTTGCTTTGTTCTTTTGGTTGGCTAAAATGCAAGTCTGTCAAAAAAGCTGAAATAAGGGGGCAGTTTGCAGAGGCTTAGATACAAGGTAATCACAGAGGTAAAAAGTGTATTAATATAACAGTGTTGATTATGCAAAACTAGGGAATGAGTAACAAAGGGATTATCTATTACTTATTCTTCACGGTTTAGCGCACATGAAGAATAAGTGTACTCCTGTCGGGTTTTCTGCACATAAGCCCGGCGGGAGTACACTAATTCCTTATGTGTGCTAACACGACTTAAAGTGCGTTATTATATTGCGTTAAATATTTTCTCTCTCAGTTTATGAGCAGCTGGCTTCTTTTCCCTTACTACTTCCCTCGCTTTGTGGTGTGTAGGTACGTGTGTGTGTGTAGAATTATCATGTATTAAACCAGTCAGTCCAGCTTTTTAACCAGCTGTATGGTAAAAAGTATATAAGAAAAATGGACATGTAAATGCCCGTTTTTACACAGTGTGCTGCACAGATTGAGGCAGGGGGAGGGGGACATAGCTGAGAGAAGCTTACAGGTCTGATGGTGCTATATGTCCGAGAGGGACTACAGAACCATTGTCTGATCTTAAGTCTAATGTGCCAAAATGGCTGAGCACTGCTGCAGAACTATGGGCTTGGTCTAAGGTATACTCAATATAACCACCAGCAACTTGAAAGGGTAAAACAAATATTTATTAAAATGTAGGTTCCAAACAGGCAATGTTCTGAGTTACCATCCCTTAATAATGCCTGTGATACCATGCCAAGGTGTGCAGTAGCTCCTTTTTAATACTACAGTGTAATTGTATGTAGTTTGTAGTGCTGGATCCTATGAAGTGTTTATACTTAGGTATGATGTGTTAGTTTGGCTGACAGGGAGAGTAGGGCCAGGTGTCTGATTTTAGGTCTAATGTGGCAATCCGTCTGAGAGGGGCGGCAGGGTCATAGGTTCGATCTATGGTCTGATATGGGTTTGATGTTAGCATGAGTCTAGTAGACGAGCTGCACGGCTATGTGGTCTGATCTGAGATCACATGTAGTAACATAGTTAAGAGGGGCTGCAGAGCCTTGGGTTCTGTTAGTAAGCCTGGTATGGAAATATGGATTATAGTGGGGCTCTAGGTCTACAAGGTCTCATATGAGTTCTTATATGGCCTAGTGGTTATAGACGGGCTATGAAATCATGGGGTGTGACGTGTTTTAGAGGGAATGTAGGTTCAGCTTCCTGACCTGAGGTGTGTGGGTATGTAGCCGATAGAGATTCTACAGGACTAGAAGTGTGATATGAGGTTTTATGTGGGTGTGTGGCTGACATGGATTGTAGGTGCATGGGTCTGACTGATGTCTAATCACGGTCCTGTCTACCATAGGGTAGGTTGTATAATATGTTTATGCATTAAAAAATAAAAATAAAAGGACATTAACAATTTATTTTTTACAATGATATAGAGGTGGGAGCAGCTGCTTTTGGGAAGTCCCTGTTTAATGGGGCATGCAATCCCTAGTTTGAAAGAGCTGGTACACTTCAAATGAACGTTGCATGCCCCTCTAAAACACTAGGTAGTTTTTAGATAGGAGAAGGGGACCCTAATGGAGCGCTATCATCTCTTTACCATTTAGTGGTACAAATGACCCCTCATTTGAAAGATTAACTATTTTTTATGTGTTAAGGCATATTTATTTGTATCTCAGCAACGTATGTGGAAACATAATTACATGTTTACCTTTATTGTAGATAAAATGCTCTGTTTCTATCATTTTATTTACCACGTGTCTTATGATCAAATCTCGTTTGCAGTCCCAGAAGACACTCTCAGATTCCAAGCAGCAGAAGCCTCTTGTGGCTTTGTGCAACATCCCACAGCAAAACCCCAGGAAAAGTGCTCAAACAAGTTCCTGCAATGTAAGTAATAAACCAGAGTAGGATCAACAAATAAACAAGATTTATATAATGCAGACAAACATAAAGGTTTAAAGCAGAGTATGTATCACTCTACCTTATTATTGCCAACACAAAGTAGCCCTGCAAATACAATTCAAAAAAACTTATGAGAAAAACTGTGCCTTTGTTTTGAGGTGTGATGTGTCCATATGTTTTGGAAGTGTTAAAAATTCACGGGGTTTGATATGAAGTCTAATATAGGCATGTGGCCAAAGAGGGAGTGCAAGATTATTGATTCTGATCTGGGGTCTAATGAGGATAAGCTGCTCATCAAGGGGCTGCATCTCTTTGGAGCCTGACCTGAGGTTTGATGTGGCAATGTGGCGAAAAGTTGCTGCAGGGTCAAGGTCTGATGAATTAATGTGCTTGACAGGGCCTACAAGGCCATATAGTTCAATCTCAGGTCTGATGTAGCAATATGGCTGAGAGAAGCTGCAGGGTCATGGGTCTGATCTGAGGTCTGATATGGCAGTATACTTAATAGAGGCTACAATGCCATGGGGACTAATCTGATGTCTTATGTGGCAAATGACTGAGAAGGTCTAAAGATCAGAGTATAGTTGAGGGTCTTTAGGGCATTGTATAGTTGATGGCCTTTAGGGCATTGTGGTCTAATCTTGGGTTTGATGTGGCATTATGTCTGAAAGGGGCCACAGGGCTAGGGGTCTGATCTGAGTTCTGATGTGGCAATATGGGTCAGATTGGAGGTCTTGTGTGACAATCCACAAGGCTCTACAAGGCAGAGTAGTCTAATCTCAGGTATGGTTGAGAAGAGCTACAAGGCCATGGAATATTGCTAAGAGGGCCTGCAGGGCCAGGGTCTAATCTGTGGTCTGATGTGGCAGTATTATTGTAAATTGATGCTGAATGCAGTGATTGAAAAAGTCTAAAAAAACTCTGCACAGAGAAGCCTGAATATTTCAATATAAATATTACGGCAGCTATGACCGATTTTGCTACATTGCTTAATTGGCTGAATTGACTCTCATAGACATTAAAAGCTGTTGCTACACACAGTACTACAAATACTTTTGAATGACTTTGTTAAATGAGATGTCATCTGCATGTACGTGTGGGTGAAAACGTAGTACTTATTCCCATAAAGGGAGGTGATTATCAGTCTAAGGGCTAGCAACAGTACAACGCAAGGGTCACACAGCAACAAGACAGCTGCTGTAGTGCGCAATCTTAACAACATTGGCACTCATTGATTATATTTAGGGGTGAAAGCATATTCACACATCTTGATTCCATATAGGTGGATGACTTATAATGATGGTAATCTTGCATATACAACTTTGTTGAAATGTGAACTTCCTGCCAAATAAAGTTTAATAGCATGGTCATTTTTTCCCATACCTCCCTGCAATAGAGTTTTCGGTAAGTCCCTTCTCTGCAGTAATCCTGCTCGCTTGCCTGCCCCTTCTTGCAGAGATTGACAGGGAATAAAAAGTGTATGGTAAAAGGTTTGCAAACCTCTGATTCTTGCAGAGTTTACCATCACTTTAAAGTAATATTAAACACCTTGAGATATTTATATAAAACATTTAGTTATGCATAATGAAACAACTTTGCAATATACGATTTTCTAATTTTCTGAACTTAAAGGGGACATGAAACACAACATTTTTCCTTTATCATTCAGATAGTGGGTGCAATTTTAAATGACTATCCAATTTATTTCCATTATACAATTTGTTTCATCTCTCTTGCTACCCTTTGCCTAAAAGAATACCTAGTTAGGTTCAGGAGCAGCAAAGCACTACTGGGAGGTGATTGGGTGGCTGCACATATATGCTTCTTGTCATTGGCTTATCTGATGTGTTCAGCTAGCTCCCAGTATTACACTGCCACTCATTCAACAAAGTATACCGCAAGAACAAAGAAAATTTGATTATAGAAGTAAATTGGAAAGTTGTTTTTAAACTGTATGATCTATCTGAATCATGACACCCTGCTGACATCTCAAGGCTAACCCTGTTTCATAATTGGCTTTAGCTGATAACAACTGCAAAACAATATACTTACTTTATACTAACATTATTACTAATGCTAGCCTTGTTGTCTGCAGTCTAAAACATAGATTGTCTCCTCCAAATTAGGTAAATGATGGGTTGAAAAACAATTGCCATGAAAATGATGTTAAGAATTGTTAGACTAGGCTGGTATGTTATTCTACAGCAACACAACAGACATGTCTTGAAATTACAAGGTGTCTACTATCTCTTTAAAGTAACTCGGCACCATGGTGGGATACGGAAAGAGAGATTCTTTAAAAACGAATCATTTTTAAAAGAATGGCATCTTGTTTTTTATTTACAAATTTTAATTTACGGAAAGGCATCTTTGTGCACAACTAATAACAAAGTATACCTTGTTTTCAGACTAATAGGGACAACATTTAAAGGTGTGTTGCTTAATAGAGGAAGCCAGTTAATGGAAATTGTAAATCAATTTTTCTAAATTTAAAAATAAATACATTATGATAATAATAATGTGACTTTTATAAATGAGTGGGAAGAGTCATCTGCACAAATTATAAACATTTATGGGTCGATTTAACAAGGGCCGAATGGCTCGCCAGAAACAGCAGTTATGAAGCAGCAGTCTAAAGACCGCTGCTCCATAACTTGTCGGCTGTCTCTGAGGCTGCGGTCTTCAATCTGCCCGATCCTATACGATCAGGCTGATTGACACCCCCTGCTAGCAGCCAATTGGCCACAAATCTGCAGGGGGCGGCATTGCACAAGAAGTTCTGGTAAACTGCTTGTGCAATGATAAATGCCGACAGCATATGCTGTCGACATTCCGCGATGTCGGTCAGACATTGGTAAATCTACCCCTTAATATGTTTTGGTAAAAATAAACAGTGTTTTTATATCTCAAAACTTATAGTAATCATATTTTAATCTTTGATAGACTTGGCTTGATAAATAATAAATATTTTAATTGTCACTTTTCTAATTTCAGGGGCACGCAATGTGTTTTTTGATGAAGAAACTATTAGTTGCAGGCTATCTTATTCCAGAGACCTGAAGACTGTCACAGTGAGTGATAACAATCAGTACCCCAAACAACCAAGAAGATTCACCAACTGCCAAGCCCTGGGCTCTCAGGGTTTCTCTACTGGATTCCATTACTGGGAAATCAGCACCAAGGAGAGCAACGTAGGGGCAGTCGGAGTTGCTTCTTCAGAGATCAGCCAGGGGGATCAACTTGGCAGAAACAATTTGTCCTGGTGTATAGAATGGAACTCCGACCGATTTGTGGCTTGGCATAACAAAGACAACATCAAAATCCGCCAGCCAAAACCAGATGTTGTAGGGGTGCTGCTGGATGGTGATGAAAGATTACTCTCATTTTATTCAATTGTAGAAGAAGTTCAGACACTTTTGCACACTTACAAACTCCCGTTGAATTATTTACTCTTTCCAGCGATTTGGTTATCTGGCATTAAGAAAGGAAATTCATTAAGTATAATACATTTTTAACTTAAGTAGATGTCAAGTTAAAGGGATGTTCCATAAAAAAATCTATCATGAACATTAAAAAGCAGCAATTATAGGCACAGTCTAGTCAAAATTAAATTTTCAGGATTCAGATAGGGCATGCAATTTTAAACAACTTTCCAATTCACTTTTATCATCAAATTTGCTTTGTTCTCTTGGCATTCTTAGTTGAAAGCTAAACCTAGGTAGGCTCATATGTTAATTTCTAAGCCCTTGAAGGCCGTCTTTAATCTCGATGGATTTGACAGTTTTTCACAGCTTGGGGGGGGGGGGGTAGTTCATATGTGCCATATAGATAACATTGTGCTCACAACTGTGGAGTTACTTATGAGAGGGCATTGATTGGCTAAAATGCAAGTCTGTCAAAAGTACTGAAATCATGGGGCAGTCTGCAGAGGCTTATAAACAAGGTAATCACAGAGATAAAAAGTGTAATAATATAACCATGTTCGTTTTGCAAAACTGGGGAATGGGTAATAAAGGGATTCTTTATCTTTTTAAACAATTAAAATTCTGAAGTAGACTGTCCCTTTAAACATCTTAAAAAATATTTTTGTTGATTGAAAAAGGTTAACGGAACATACAAATAAAACTGAACTGCACATGAATGCATTTTAATACACATATAGTAGCAAAAATGGTTCTAGAAAAAATTATAACTGTCACAGTGATAGCTCTTACTGTATATAAGCTCAGATTTACAATCAAAGCTGTCATTTTAACAGCTATAGGTTTTACTAGAATAACTATTGCTATTACACATGTATTTCACAAATGTTTCAATTCAAATATTAAATGCATGTGTATGATGTTACAATACTAACAGTGGGCTGCAAACGAACAGAGGGGCATATCTATCAAGCTCCGTATGGAGCTTGATGCCCCGTGTTTCTGGCGAGCCTGCAGGCTCGCCAGAAACAGCAGTTATGAAGCAGCGGTCACAAAGACCACTGCTCAATAACCTGTCCGCTTGCTCTGAGCAGGCGGACAGACATCGCCGGAAATCAACCCGATCGAGTACGATCGGGTTGATTGATACCCCCTGCTGGCGGCCCATTGGCCGCGAGTCTGCAGGGGGCGGCGTTGCACCAGCAGCTCTTGTGAGCTGCTTGTGCAATCCTGAATACGGAGAGCGTATTGCTCGCCGTATTCAGCGAGGTCTGGCAGACCTAATCTGCACTGTCGGATCAGGTCCGCCAGACCTTGTTAAATAGAGGCCAGAGAGTATAAAGACTGGCGAGTGCCTTCTTGTATAATGGTGTGTTTAAAGTGATGGTAAACTTTAGCTAATGAAATGCCATATATGTAATCTTTGCCATTAAAAAAGTATATGTGTACTTTTTTTTTTTTAAATCTATCAGTGAAAAGGGCTAAATCCATGCTTAAAGTAATTCCAATTAACATCCAATCAGTGTGAAGTCCAGCCCTTTAAAAGCCCTTAAAGGGACATGAAACCCATTTTTTTTTGTTCATGCTATAGAAAGAGCATGCAATTTTAAACAACTTTTTAATTTACTCCTATTATCTAATTTGTTTTATTCTCTTGATATTCTTTGCTGAAAAGCATATCTAGATAGGCTCAGTAGCTGCTGATTGGTTGCTGCACTTAGAAGCCTCATGTGATTGGCTCACCCATGTGCATTGCTTTTTCTTCAACTAAGGATATCTAAAAAATGAAGCAAAATAAATAATATAAGGAAATTGGATTGTTTTTTAAATTTGCATTCTAAAATTTTTGGGTATAGTATCCCTTTAAGTGCCATAACACATTTGAGTTATGTGCATATTATAAAAGGGTCAACTTAGGTAAAACAGTGTGTGAAAAAAAAGTGTAAAAAAACGCTTATAAGTATTTTAATAAAATTTCCAAAAATCTGCAAAATTACTTACACTTTAGTGTTGCCAAATGTAGCCTGCTCCAGCCCCATTATCGGTGTCCTACTCCAAACCTTGTGGTATCATGTAACATAAATGTGCACGTGAGGATAAATACTTATGCAAGTAAGGGGATTTGTTACCAAGAGGCTTGCTCGTTTCCATGGGGATAATGTCACATGCTTTGTAAAAGCTTCAGCATTATACTGTGCACTGCTTTAGTCAGGTGTCATAGGATTCTGCCCCCTACCGTGCACGTGCACAAGTGCATTCTGCTAAAGTTATGGCCTGGATAGCACCTTCCAAACAAAACTATGCCTGAATTAAAGGGGTAATGGGGGGTTAAAACAGAAACCGTTTTGCAGGTAACCATTGGCTACATTATATATTTAGAAACTTATCTTAGTTTATCTTAGGGTGGGACTGCTCTCTATGGGCCTGATGATCGAAAGTATCCACCGATATGTTGAGCGAGCCTGAAGAAATATTCCAAGCTCCCGACATATGGGTATCGCCGAGAGGCGTTTACTATACATGCCATTGGTCGGCAACACTGGCTATAGATAACACCCAACATCGCAGACCATATTGGTGATGCATAGTAAAAGGATCCTTTGAAATTGAACTGCCGTACCTAACCACTAATCCTAATACCCCTAAACTGAAGTACCCCACTATTGCAAACTAACACTACACTAATAATGATCTAAACCACCACATACCCACTGCAAATATCTATCCTATTAACCCCTATACTGCCACATACCCACTGCAAGTACTATCCTATTAACCCCTATACCTCCACATACCCACCGCAAATACTATCCTGTTAACCCCTATACCGCCACTAGCCCACCGTAAGTACTATCATATTAACCCCTATACCGCCATATACCCACCTGAAGTACTATACTATTAACCCCTATACCGCCACTAGCCCACTGCAAGTACTATTCAATTAATCCCTATACCTCCACATACCCACCGCAAGTACTATCCTAGTAACACCTATAATGCCACATACCCACCACAAGTACTATCTTATTAACACCTATACCGCCACATACCCACCGCACGTACTATCCTATTAACCCCGATACGCCACATACCCACCACAATTACTATCCAATTAACCCCTCTACTGCAACATACCCACTGCAAGTACTAAACTATTAACTCTGATAATAAAGAGAGAAGGGCTTGATGTGTATGTAAAAGCCAATTAAAAAAGGTGCAATATACTCACTCCATAAGTTGTATATTGTCTGCTTGTTTGGAGTGTCTCACTCAGATAATCAGTGCTGTTTATCCCAAGGGATTCAATAAAGTTGAGAGTAGAATAGAAATATTACTTTGATTATTCTTTTGTAAGGTATTAGAAAAAGGTTCATTTCCAATTATCACTATATTGGTAGAAATTACATTGGTCAATATATTGTCCTTTTAATAATATTTAAATATATGAGGAACATCGTGCAAACTTATAGATAGTAAATTTTGTCAAATTAAATGGAAATGTTAAATTGTACTATAATTACATAAAGAAACCGTCTTCATAAAAACTTTAGATTTTCTCTATATATGGCTAAATAGCAAGGTTTATATATAGTAACGATTCACGGAAAAAAATTTGACTCAGCACTGGTTTATTAGATCATACCTGTATGAATATGTTTTATTTTATTTTATTCAATGCAAAAACATTATACCATGCATTGGCAGCTAACTAGCATCTCTAGTAACTACATATGTGATATGAGGGAGACCGTGTTTGTACGTACAATATAACTGTTCGATTTTAAATGTAAAATGTTATGTTCTTTACTATGAACTTGCTGGCATCTTGAAAATGTTGTACTTTAATGTTGTACTCTAATATGCATACCATGTCGATTAAGAACATTTGCTGTTCACCTGTTTATTTTACTCTACAGAAGGTTTGTTAAATCGGGTCACTTAGCCTACGAAACATACACGTCAATCGGGATTACCCTCTCCTTTTAGAAGAACCAATAACAGAACAACAAAACGGAACTCTATCCAATCATGGATCATTTACTACAGTGGACGGTAACCTACGCCTAATAGGACGACGGAAGCATGTGATACAAAGTGGACCTGAAATGGAACTTCTGACTTTAAACTACTCGATTGAGGACTGCTTACAATGAACTTTTCGGCTATCACGTAGCAAGGCCAATTTTCATTGGTAGATATTGATATTCATGCCGAACTACCTGTTTTTAGATAAAAAAAATAAATATAAACGTGGCATATGTTGAAATTTAAATTATAACTTTGCTTTGAGATAAGTTTTGGTTGGGCATGAATATAAATCGGATATTATGTTCTCTTGAATAATATTACAAATCCATTTTATTGTGAGTCCAACTTCCTGTTTTTGACAGGAAATTGGAACATCAGATATCTGTATTTAAACCGGCCTGGAAGGTCACAGCACACAAACATTTCACCTGTTTTAACTGATTTTATACCAGCTCTTGAAAAAGACGTTCCTTAGACGTTGAAACGCGTAGAGAAAATAAACCCTTTTTTATCTTTACTGGAATACCTTCCTTTTTTTGCTGTGACGGCCGGAAATCTTATTCTGATGGAGTAAGTTACTATTTATTTTATTATAACATCTATGCATACTTCTCATTGGAGTTTCTAGTCTACTCTCAGTTTTATTGAATCCCTTGGGATAAACAGCACTGATTATCTGAGTGAGACACTCCAAAGAAGCAGACAATATACAACTTATGGAGTGAGTATTTTGCACCTTTTTTAATTGGCTTTTACATACACATCAAGCCCTTCTCTCTTTATTATCAGAGGGATTAGAATTCCAAAAGACCAGCACCATCTACCATTGTATTTCTATCGTATCACAGTCCTTGGGGAGAGACTGAAAGAAGGCAGCAGTCCAAACTAAAGGAGAGTATTGGTTCTCAGTCCATTTGTAACAGAGCATTGTGTATTTTTCCATCTTACACTTTCTGTACATTTGTTTTTTGTACTAAACGATTACCTCCTATACTGCCACATACTCCAAACACAAACTAACCTAACACATAACCCCCCTCTAAACTAAACCTCCTAAGTTACAATAAAAAATCTAAGTTACAAAAAAATAAACCTAAACCACTACAACCCCAACCACAATGTAACCTTACTCTACCTTAACACCTAACCGCCCCTCTAAACTAACCCCCCTCTAAACTAATCCCCCCTCTAAACTAAACCCCCTAAGTTACAATAAAAAAAATCTAATTTACATAAAATAATGAACTACAGTATCTAAAATTATACCTAACACTAATCTACATGCCCCATAAAATAAAAAACCCACCCAAAAACAAAACAAAAACTAACACTAAAACAATTTACAATGGCCCTTAAAAGGGCCTTTTGTAGGGAATTGCCCTAAAGTGCTTTCAGCTTTTTCTATCTACATTTATTTATTACAAAACACACCCGGATACGACATCACCGGATGTGACATTTTCTGCACCATCTGCAGCAGCATAGTGGAGTAAGAGCACGGACACGGAGTACTTCTCTACAGGTGCCGTGGGTCAGAAGAGCTCCTTCAGCAGGACAGTCTCTGCCAGCGCAGTTTAGCCTGACCTCCATCGGGATACTTCCTGCTGCCGCATTGCCGCCTTCTCTTGGCACGCTTACTGCCTGAGTCTCAGTATTAGGCCGACTGGGTTGTGGCGCCCCACAGGCCTATCCATGGTCTGGTCCGGTAACTCTATACATTGGCCCTGTCTATTGGCCCTGTCTATTGGCCATAGACTCCTGTTTGGCTAACTGCCATATTCAAGCTTTAATAAAATAGAAATATAGCAAGTAAGGACTCATCTGGCTCTAAGGGGCTAATAAGTCTGGGACACTTTGTCTTTATTGTGGGTGGGAGGGGTGAAGAAATACGAAGGTTATATGTCTTAACTAATGCTTGCCTGTGTAAATCCTAAGCAGCCTTCTTAGATTAAGCCCCCTCCCATGAAAGGTCCTGTACTGCCCAGTGAAGAAAGCCCTAGAGTGAAACCATTAACAGCTTCTGAGCTTCCTTATCTAAAAAGGATATTGCTTTTATTGCCCCTGCTGGAACTAAGGAATCAGTCTGTCTTAAAAAGGCTAATAAGGCTATGGTACTTTTACTACGGGGGGTGAAGAAATGTGCAAGACATACACCTTAGTTTAAGCTGTCCACATAGGAATCTACATAGAACAAGTCCCCTTGTATGTAATATGCTGTAATGCCCAGTAAAGAAAGCCTTAGAGTACATACTTGGCTATGTTATGAGTCACCCTCTGTAAAGAGAACAGTGGGGCCTATTTATCAAGCCGTCAACTTACTTGCATTCGACGGCACCAATACACTCGCCTAACATCGCCGCCGCGGACCTGAATACACTCTCCAAAGTTACCAAAAAAGCTGTCAAAAAGCCGCGCACCAAGTACGGGGGCAATGAGCAGCGGATTGTTGTTAACTAACAGTCCTCGATCTCGCTGCTCTTTGGCTTTTTACCAGCTTTATTGGTATACTGTCACCAAACACCCACACTATACTACACTGTTTTACCCCTAAACCGCCGCTCCCAGACCCCGCCACAACTAAATAAACTTTTTAACCCCTAAATCACCGCTCCGGGACCCCGACGCAACAAAATAAACTTATAAACACCTAAACCACCACTCCCGGAGCCCACCGCCACCTACATTATGTTGTTAACCCCTAATCTGCTGCCCCCTACATTACATTTATTAACCTCTAATCTGCCGCCCCCAACGTCGCCGCCATTATTCTAAATGTATTAACCCCTAAACCTAAGTCTAACCCTAACACCCCCTAACTTAAATATTATTTAAATAAATTTAAATTTAAATTAATATTATTTACTAAATTATTCCTATTTAAAACTAAATACTTACCTGTAAAATAAACCATAAACTAGCTACAATATAACTAATAATTACATTGTATCTAGCTTAGGATTTATTTTTATTTCACAGGCAAATTTGTATTTATTTTAACTAGGTACAATAGTTACTAAATAGTTATTAACTATTTAATAACTACCTAGCTAAAATAAATACAAACTTACTTGTAAAATAAAACCTAACCTAAGTTACAATAACACCTAACACTACACTACAATTAAATAAATTAACAACAATGAAATAAATTAAATTATCTAAAGTACAACCCCCCCCCACTAAATTACAGAAAATAAAAAACAAATAACAAGATCTTTAAACTAATTACACCTAATCTAATAGCCCTCTCAAAATAAAAAAGCTCCCCCAAATAAAAAACCTCTAGCCTAAACTAAACTATCAATAGCCCTTAATAGGGCCTTTTGCGGGGCATTGCCCCAAAGTAATCAGCTCTTTTACCTGGAAAACAAAATACAAACAACCCCCCCAACAGTAAAACCCAGCACCCACACAACCAACCCCCCAAATAAATTACTAACTACAAAAACCTAAGCTCCCCATTGCCCTGAAAAGGGCATTTGGATGGGCATTGCCCTTAAAAGGGCATTTAGCTCTATTGCTGCCCAAAGTCCCTAACCTAAAAAATAAACCCACCCAATACACCCTTAAAAAAAATCCTAACACTAACCCTATGAAGATTCACTTACCGGGAGACGTCTTCATCCAAGCGGCAAGATGTCCTCAATGAATCCGGCCGAAGTGGTTCTCCAGACGGGCAGAAGTGCTCCTCCAGACGGGCAGACATCTTCATCCAGATGGCATCTTCTATCTTCATCCTTACGATGCGGAGCGGCTCCATCTTCAAGACATCCGCCGCGGAGCATCCTCTTCCAACAATGTCTTCTTGCTGAATGAATATCACTTTAAGTGACGTCATCCAAGATGGCGTCCCTTCGATTCCGATTGGCTGATAGAATTCTATCAGCCAATCGGAATTAAGGTAGAAAAAATCCTATTGGCTGATGCAATCAGCCAATAGGATTGAGCTGGCATTCTATTGGCTGTTCCAATCATCGAATAGAATGTGGGCTCAATCCTATTGGCTGGTTGGATCAGCCAATAGGATTGAAGTTCAATCCTATTGGCTGATTGCATCAGCCAATAGGATTTTTTCTACCTTAATTTCCGATTGGCTGATAGAATTCTATCAGCCAATCGGAATCGAAGGGACGCCATCTTGGATGACGTCACTTAAAATGATATTCATTCAGCAAGAATACGTTGTTGGAAGAGGATGCTCCGCGCCAGATGTCTTGAAGATGGAGCCGCTCCGCGTTGGAAGGATGAAGATAGAAGATGCCGTCTGGATGAAGACTTCTGCCCGACTGGAGGACCACTTCTGCCCATCTGGAGGACCACTTCTGCCGGATTCGTTGAGGACATCTTGCCGCTTGGATGAAGACGTCTACCGGTAAGTGAATCTTCATGGGGTTAGTGTTAGGGGTTTTTTTTTTTTTTTTTTTTTAAACAATTTTTATTGAGGAATTATATGATGCAGTTGACATGCTTTTATAGAAATGAGCAATACAAGGACAAGTTGATATTTCACAAACATGCTTGTAAGTCCTGAATAATAGTCCTCATTTTTCATCCCTTTGAAAAACAATGCAGACCACTCATGGGTCTTCCCTAATTTAATGTAAACACACAGAAAGGGATTGTATAATGATAATGCAGGAAAAATAAAAAAAATAAATGATAAGTAGGAGGGGGGAAACTTCTGGGATTCAAATATACACATCAATCAATAAATGCATCAGATATATATCATGGTTGTCTCAGTATAGGATATCAGCATCTATGTCCATAAATGAAATATGTTTGTTAACCCAAATAAACAAGACAATAATAAAGAAAATCTAACAAAAACAAGCCATAAGTTGTCATACAATAAATGCATCAGATATATATCATGGTTGTCTCGGTATAGGATATCAGCAAATAAGTCCATAAATGAAACATGTATGTTAACCCAAATAAACAAGACAATGATAAAGAAAGTCATACAAAAACAAGCCATAAGTTGTAACTAAGATATGGTAAAAGCTTGGTGTGATGGAAGGATCAGAGGGAGAGAAGAGCACAGGGCCTGTAATTCCAATTAAAACAATTCACTCCCCTATTTTGCTAATACTGATCTAGCACACTCCTTAATTAACTCCAAAACTTGGTAACTAATAGATAACATTTTGTGCTTGATGTTTACCAGCTTAAGTGTATATACAGAGAGCACAAGCCTTAGTACAGGATAAGCTTGAGGATATGTTGTTCTAGTTAAAGCATTAAAACTAAGGCAGCAATCCTCAGGGCACCTACTCTGATCAGCCTTCTCATTCATCTATCTATATAACATTTAGATTTGGGTTTATGAGATCTTTATCTATCCCTGTTCTATGCATATTAAAACAAGTTGATATACCAGGCTGAGGAGGTTCTCAAATCAGTATTGCTGTGTGTCGTGTATAGTTCACATACGTATTAATCATAACATAACTAACCAACCAACAAGGTTAAACTTAAGAACAGTGTAAATCATCTCATAACTTAAAGTATAAATCCTGAACCTAGCAATATAATGTTAAACACTTCGCCACAAAATTATTCTGACTGGCAATTGCCATAGACAGTAACTGAACTGGATGTTAGGATCAGATTTATATGCAATTAACCCCCTGTGTCCAGCTGGCCATAGTAGACGATAGTAGAATGAGTGTTCATGCGGCAACTTTCGAGCAAGTTCAAATGGGTCAGTGAAACAAAAATCCCATGAGTATTTAGTGTGGCTAACAGAGTAGGTACCTCGAGCGTGCCGCCGAGTATCCTAGGGGAAGGAGCCGGCTTGTAGCCGCGATCTGCTAAGTGCGGTGGTATGTCTCTGACTGTGTGATGGGTTCCAAGTAGTGATCCCGTCCTGGGTGCACTCTGTGAAATCCCCTCATTAGTGTAGCCTGATCCGGTATCCTCATGCTGAAACCGTGTTGCTATGCCCATCATTACTATTTTCTGTGCTGCGGCCCTAATGGTTAGATTTACAGGTTTCAAGGGATCCGCAAACACCGGAGGAAATTCCAGAGGTAAGTCCACTAGGTAAGGGTCCTCCTCATGCTGCGCTTTAGTATTCTGGCTTGGAGTAGAGGTCGGCCATAGTATGGGCTGTGTGGTAACCTTGTATACTCCAGGAGATGAATCAGCTTCTGGTGCGTTCGCCGCACCGGGAAGCTTCAGTGTAGCTGGAGGAAGGTCAGATGTAGTAGAGCCTGTCTGGGTATTTTCCTGTAAAGGATCATTAGTAGGTCTTGTGCTCTCCTGTTCTGCTTCTAGGCGCTGCAATAAATATTCAAATGGGGCTCTCTCCATCAGCTTTAACATACGTTCGGTAAATCTTGCCATGAGTTCTTCGTGGCGTAGCTGGCTGGGTTCCTCCGCCATATTGGATATCCTTTGCTTGTTGCAATTAGTTTTCAAGGAAGGATGTACTTTTTCCCCGCCATTAGCGGTATGAAGCCTCAGCCCTCTGATCCTTTAGAGCTGGATAAAGGTGAAGAATCGTTAAGTCGGAATAATCCGGCAGCACCAATAACCCGTTTCTTCCCGGGGGGGGGGGTGGATACCTATCAATGGGCCGCTGCCCTAGGCCGTAAAGTTCCGAGCTGAGTCTCCAAAGTCATATAAACGCCAAGAGAGGTAATTATGAGACCACAACTACCAGAGTCGTGGTATCTGTATGATATTTGGTTGTGCTCTTGCCGTTTGGACACATTAGCGGATTAGTGTTGATTCTGCTGGAGCCTTCAGAAGTTGCGTCCTCTCCAGGACACTGCACGGACACGCCCCCCGTTAGGGTTTTTTTTAAGGGTGTATTGGGTGGGTTTATTTTTTAGGTTAGGGCTTTGGGCCTGCAAAAGAGCTAACTGCCCTTTAAAGGGCAATGCACATCCAAATGCCCTTTTCAGGGCAATGGGGAGCTTAGGTTTTTTTAGTGAGTATTTTATTTGGGGTGTTGGTTGTGTGGGTGGTGGGTTTTACTGTTGGGGGGGTGTTTGTATTTTTTTTTACAGGTAAAAGAGCTGATTTCTTTGGGGCAATGCCCCGCAAAAGGCCCTTTTCAGGGCTATTGGTAGTTTAGTTTAGGCTAGGGTTTTTTTTATTTTGGGGGGGCTTTTTTTTATTTTGATAGGGCTATTAGATTAGGTGTAATTAGTTTAAATATCTGTAATTTGTTTTTTATTTTCTGTAATTTAGTGGGGGGGGGGGGGTTTGTACTTTAGCTAATTTAATTTAATTGATTTAATTGTTGTTAATTTAGTTAATTTATTTAATTGTAGTGTAGTGTTAGGTGTTACTGTAACTTAGGTTAGGTTTTATTTTACAGGTCAATTTGTATTTATTTTAGCTAGGTAGTTATAAAATAGTTACTAACTATTTAATAACTATTCTACCTAGTTAAGATAAATACAAACTTGCCTGTAAAATTAAAATAAATCCTAAGCTAGATACAATGTAACTATTAGTTATATTGTAGCTAGCTTAGGGTTTATTTTACAGGTAAGTATTTAATTTTAAATAGGAATAATTTAGTTAATGATAGTAATTTTTATTTAGATTTATTTAAATAATATTTAAGTTAGGGGCTGTTAGGGTTAGACTTAGGTTTAGGGGTTAATAACTTTAATATAGTGGCGGCGTTGTAGGTAGGTGGCGGCGATGTTAGGGGCGGCAGATTAGGGGTTAATAAGTATAAAGTAGGTGGCGGCGGTGTTGAAGCAGCAGATTAGGGGTGTTTAGACCCAGGGTTTATGTTAGGGTGTTAGGTGTAAACATAACTTTTATTCTCCCATAGGAATCAATGGAATATTGGGCAGCAGCGAACATAAGCTTTGCTGCTTTCAGACTCCCATTGATTCCTATGGCATCCGCCGCCTCTAGGGCGGCGGATTTAAAAGCAGGTACGCTGGGCCGGAATAGTGCCAAGCGTACCTGGTAGAAATTTGATAATTTGCAAAAGTAGTCAGATAGTGCTGAACTTGCATTTGGAACATCTGTAGTGACGTAAGCATCGATCTGTGTCGGACTGAGACCGGTGGATTGTATGTTACGTCACAAAATTCTACTTTTGCCGGTCTGTAGGCTTTGATAAATGAGGTGAATCAAGCTCTCCACAATTACGCTGCGGAATTCCAGCGTATTTGCGGTTGACGGCTTGATAAATAGGCCCCAGTGTCTTTAAAAGTTTCTATTAGAAAAAGCCTATTCGTGTATCTTCCCCCCCCTCCCCCCACAAAAAGGGGACAGTGACTTCAAAGTTTTCCCTGAAAAAGCACATATGAAAGTAGGCAACAAAGTTGAAAGTGGGCAACAAAGATAGCTGTCTAACACGTCTGTATTGAGTGAAACCTCTGATACTTTCTCAGCATCTTGATCCAAAAAGGACAGCATTGTTAACGTTTTTGTTGGAAAAAAGCCCCTGTGATTGCCTTTATTTAAAAGAAAAGGACAGTATTTATAAAGTCTTTGCTGAAAAAAGTATTTCTTCTGTTAAGTGTGATCAGTCCACGGGTCATCATTACTTCTGGGATATTAACTGCTCCCCTACAGGAAGTGCAAGAGGATTCACCCAGCAGAGCTGCATATAGCTCCTCCCCTCTACGTCACTCCCAGTCATTCTCTTGCACCCAGCAACTAGATAGGTCGTGTGAGAGGACTATGGTGATTATACTTAGTTTTATATCTTCAATCAAAAGTTTGTTATTTTAAAATAGCACCGGAGTGTGTTATTACCTCTCTGGCAGAGTTTGAGGAAGAATCTACCAGAGTTTTGCTATGATTTTAGCCGGAGTAGTTAAGATCATATTGCTGTTTCTCGGCCATCTGAGGAGTGAGGTAAACTTCAGATCAGGGGACAGCGGGCAGATGAATCTGCATAGAGGTATGTAGCAGTTTTTATTTTCTGACAATGGAATTGATGAGAAAATCCTGCCATACCGATATAATGTCATGTATGTATACTTTACACTTCAGTATTCTGGGAGAATGGTACTTCACTAGAATTACACTGTAAGAAAGACATAAAGCTGTTTAATACTAGAGATTATGTTTAACGTTTTTGCTGGAATGTAAAATCGTTTTCATTTGCTGAGGTACTGAGTGAATAAATGTTTGGGCACCATTTTTCCACTTGGCAGTTGCTTAAATCTGTTTTTTCTGTCAGTTTCTGTTCTCCCTCACTGCTGTGTGTGTGGGGGAGGGGCGCTTTTACTATGCATCAAATATTTCAGTCAGCAACTCATTGTATTCCCTGCATGATCTGGTTCATCTCTACAGAGCTCAGGGGTCTTCAAAACTTATTTTGAGGGAGGTAATTTCTCTCAGCAGAGCTGTGAGAATTATAGTTTGACTGAAATAAAAACTTTTATTCTGTAATTTGTTTCCTGCTTTCAGAAATTGTTATCTTTGCTAATGGGATTAAACCTTTGCTAAAGTTGTGTTGTTTAAAAGGATTGAGGCTATAACTGTTTCAATTTATTAATTTTTAACTGTCATAGATCTTCTGTGCTTCTTAAAGGCACAGTACGTTTTAATATTATTCTATTTGAATTGTATTTCCAAGTTGCAAGTTTATTTGCTAGTGTGTTAAACATGTCTGATTCAGAAGATGATACCTGTGTCATTTGTTGCAATGCCAAAGTGGAGCCCAATAGAAATTTTTGTACTAACTGTATTGATGCTACTTTAAATAAAAATCAATCTGTACAAATTGAACAAATTTCACCAAACAACGAGGGGAGAGTTATGCCGACTAACTCGCCTCACGTGTCAGTACCTACATCTCCCGCTCAGAGGGAGGTGCGTGATATTGTAGCGCCGAGTACATCTGGGCGGCCATTACAAATCACATTACAGGATATGGCTACTGTTATGACTGAAGTTTTGGCTAAATTACCAGAACTAAAAGGTAAGCGTGATCACTCTGGGGTGAGAACAGAGTGCGCTGATAATATTAGGGCCATGTCAGACACTGCGTCACAGGTGGCAGAACATGAGGACGGAGAACTTCATTCTGTGGGTGACGGTTCTGATCCAAACAGACTGGATTCAGATATTTCAAATTTTAAATTTAAACTGGAAAACCTCCGTGTATTACTAGGGGAGGTGTTAGCGGCTCTGAATGATTGTAACACAGTTGCAATACCAGAGAAAATGTGTAGGTTGGATAAATATTTTGCGGTACCGACGAGTACTGAGGTTTTTCCTATACCTAAGAGACTTACTGAAATTGTTACTAAGGAGTGGGATAGACCCGGTGTGCCGTTCTCACCCCCTCCGATATTTAGAAAAATGTTTCCAATAGACGCCACCACAAGGGACTTATGGCAAACGGTCCCTAAGGTGGAGGGAGCAGTTTCTACTTTAGCTAAGCGTACCACTATCCCGGTGGAGGATAGCTGTGCTTTTTCAGATCCAATGGATAAAAAGTTAGAGGGTTACCTTAAGAAAATGTTTGTTCAACAAGGTTTTATATTGCAACCCCTTGCATGCATTGCGCCGATCACGGCTGCAGCGGCATTCTGGATTGAGTCTCTGGAAGAGAACATTGGTTCAGCTACTCTGGACGACATTACGGACAGGCTTAGAGTCCTTAAACTAGCTAATTCATTCATTTCGGAGGCCGTAGTACATCTTACTAAACTTACGGCAAAGAATTCAGGATTCGCCATTCAGGCACGCAGGGCGCTGTGGCTAAAATCCTGGTCAGCTGATGTTACTTCTAAGTCTAAATTGCTTAATATACCTTTCAAAGGGCAGACCTTATTCGGGCCCGGGTTGAAAGAGATTATCGCTGACATTACAGGAGGTAAAGGCCATGCCCTGCCTCAGGACAAAGCCAAAGCCAAGACTAGACAGTCTAGTTTTCGTTCCTTTCGTAATTTCTAAGCAGGAGCAGCATCAACTTCCTCTGCACCAAAACAGGAAGGAGCTGTTGCTCGCTACAGACAAGGCTGGAAACCTAACCAGTCCTGGAACAAGGGCAAGCAGACTAGGAAACCTGCTGCTGCCCCCAAAACAGCATGAATTGAGGGCCCCCGATCCGGGATCGGATCTAGTGGGGGGCAGACTTTCTCTCTTCGCCCAGGCTTGGGCAAGAGATGTTCAGGATCCCTGGGCGCTAGAGATAATATCTCAGGGATACCTTCTGGACTTAAAATACTCTCCTCCAAGAGAGAGATTTCATCTGTCAAGATTGTCAACAATCCAGACAAAGAAAGAGGCTTTTCTACGCTGCGTACAAGAGCTCTTGTTAATGGGAGTAATCCATCCAGTTCCACGATCGGAACAGGGACAGGGGTTTTACTCAAATCTGTTTGTGGTTCCCAAAAAAGAGGGAACTTTCAGACCAATCCTGGACTTAAAGATCCTAAACAAATTCCTAAGAGTTCCATCGTTCAAGATGGAGACTATTCGGACAATTTTACCTATGATCCAAGAGGGTCAGTACATGACCACTGTAGATTTAAAAGATGCTTACCTGCACATACCGATTCACAAGGATCATTACCGGTACCTAAGGTTTGCCTTCCTAGACAGGCATTACCAGTTTGTGGCTCTTCCATTCGGATTGGCTACAGCGCCAAGAATCTTCACAAAGGTTCTGGGTGCTCTTCTGGCGGTACTAAGACCGCGGGGAATCTCGGTAGCTCCATACCTAGACGACATTCTGATACAAGCTTCAAGCTTTCAAACTGCCAAATCTCATACAGAGTTAGTGCTGGCATTTCTAAGGTCACATGGATGGAAGGTGAACGAAAAGAAAGGTTCACTCGTTCCACTCACAAGAGTTCCCTTCCTGGGGACTCTTATAGATTCTGTAGAAATGAAGATTTACCTGACAGAGGACAGGCTATCAAGACTTCAAAGTGCTTGCCGCACTCTTCATTCCATTCAACACCCGTCAGTGGCTCAATGTATGGAGGTAATCGGCTTAATGGTAGCGGCAATGGACATAGTACCCTTTGCACGCTTACACCTCAGACCACTGCAACTGTGCATGCTAGGTCAGTGGAATGGGGATTACTCAGACTTATCCCCTTCTCTGAATCTGGATCAAGAGACCAGAAATTCTCTTCTATGGTGGCTTTCTCGGCCACACCTGTCCAGGGGGATGCCATTCAGCAGACCAGACTGGACAATTGTAACAACAGACGCCAGCCTTCTAGGTTGGGGTGCCGTCTGGAATTCCCTGAAGGCTCAGGGACTATGGAGTCAGGAGGAGAGTCTCCTGCCAATAAACATTCTGGAATTGAGAGCAGTTCTCAATGCCCTCCTGGCTTGGCCCCAGTTGACAACTCGGGGGTTCATCAGGTTTCAGTCGGACAACATCACGACTGTAGCTTACATCAACCATCAGGGAGGGACAAGAAGCTCCCTAGCTATGATGGAAGTATCAAAGATAATTCGCTGGGCAGAGTCTCACTCTTGCCACCTGTCAGCAATCCACATCCCGGGAGTGGAGAACTGGGAGGCGGATTTCTTAAGTCGTCAGACTTTTCATCCGGGGGAGTGGGAACTTCATCCGGAGGTCTTTGCCCAAATACTTCGACGTTGGGGCAAACCAGAGATAGATCTCATGGCGTCTCGACAGAACGCCAAGCTTCCTCGTTACGGGTCCAGATCCAGGGATCCAGGAGCAGTCCTGATAGATGCTCTGACAGCACCTTGGGACTTCAGGATGGCTTACGTGTTTCCACCCTTCCCGTTGCTTCCTCGATTGATAGCCAGAATCAAACAAGAGAGAGCATCAGTGATTCTAATAGCACCTGCGTGGCCACGCAGGACTTGGTATGCAGACCTGGTGGACATGTCATCCTGTCCGCCTTGGTCTCTACCTCTGAAACAGGACCTTCTGATACAGGGTCCCTTCAAACATCAAAATCTAACTTCTCTGAAGCTGACTGCTTGGAAATTGAACGCTTAATTTTATCAAGACGTGGGTTTTCTGAGTCAGTTATTAGTACCTTAATACAGACTAGGAAACCTGTTACCAGAAAGATTTACCATAAGATATGGCGTAAATACCTACATTGGTGTGAATCCAAAGGTTACTCTTGGAGTAAGGTTAGGATTCCTAGGATATTGTCTTTTCTACAAGAAGGTTTAGAAAAGGGTTTATCTGCTAGTTCATTAAAGGGACAGATCTCAGCTCTGTCCATTCTGTTACACAAACGTCTGTCAGAAGTTCCTGACGTCCAGGCTTTTTGTCAGGCTTTGGCCAGGATTAAGCCTGTGTTTAAAACTGTTGCTCCACCATGGAGTTTAAACCTTGTTCTTAATGTTTTACAGGGCGTTCCGTTTGAACCCCTTCATTCCATTGATATAAAGTTGTTATCTTGGAAAGTTCTATTTTTAATGGCTATTTCCTCGGCTCGAAGAGTCTCTGAATTATCAGCCTTACATTGTGATTCTCCTTATTTGATTTTTCATTCGGATAAGGTAGTCCTGCGTACTAAACCTGGGTTCTTACCTAAGGTAGTTACTAACAGGAATATCAATCAAGAGATTGTTGTTCCTTCTTTATGCCCAAATCCTTCTTCAAAGAAGGAACATCTACTGCACAACCTGGATGTAGTCCGGGCTCTAAAATTTTACTTGCAGGCAACTAAGGAATTCCGACAAACGTCTTCTCTGTTTGTCATTTACTCTGGGCAGAGGAGAGGTCAAAAAGCTTCCGCTACCTCTCTTTCTTTTTGGCTTCGTAGCATAATTCGTTTAGCTTATGAGACTGCTGGACAGCAGCCCCCTGAAAGAATTACAGCTCATTCTACTAGAGCTGTGGCTTCCACTTGGGCCTTCAAGAATGAGGCCTCTGTTGAACAGATTTGCAAGGCTGCAACTTGGTCTTTGCTTCATACTTTTTCCAAATTTTACAAATTTGACACCTTTGCTTCATCGGAGGCTATTTTTGGGAGAAAGGTTCTTCAGGCAGTGGTTCCTTCTGTATAAAGAGTCTGCCTATCCCTCCCGTCATCCGTGTACTTTTGCTTTGGTATTGGTATCCCAGAAGTAATGATGACCCGTGGACTGATCACACTTAACAGAAGAAAACATAATTTATGCTTACCTGATAAATTCCTTTCTTCTGTAGTGTGATCAGTCCACGGCCCGCCCTGTTTTTAAGGCAGGTAAATATTTTTTAATTTATACTCCAGTCACCACTTCACCCTTGGCTTTTCCTTTCTCGTTGGTCCTTGGTCGAATGACTGGGAGTGACGTAGAGGGGAGGAGCTATATGCAGCTCTGCTGGGTGAATCCTCTTGCACTTCCTGTAGGGGAGCAGTTAATATCCCAGAAGTAATGATGACCCGTGGACTGATCACACTACAGAAGAAAGGAATTTATCAGGTAAGCATAAATTATGTTTTTCTGAACTTAGATGTTTGTATTTGGGGTTAGGGCAGTCTGAATGTTTGGAAAGAGGGTGAAGATAATGCATATTGCTTGGTAAAAATGGCATAAAAGGAACTTCTGTTAATAAACACTGTGCTGAACTTCCTCCTCATTGGCTAAAAGTAAACCTAGTCCCTCTTAAGTTGCCACAGTTACCTCAGTGAAGATAACTCCGGCCTAGGCCTGTACTCTACTGCTGCAGTCACTATTCTGCAAGTGTTACGAAGGTTATTTTGCTTGCACTGTAACATTTCTAAATTAAGAGTCCATGAGGCCCATTTATAAAGCTCCGTATGGAGCTTGTAGGCCCGTGTTTCTGGCGAGTCTTCAGACTCGCCAGAAACAGCAGTTATGAAGCAGCGGTCTAAAGACCGCTGCTTCATAACCCTGTCCGCCTGCTCTGAGGAGGCGGACAGGAATTGCCACAATCGTACTCGATCGGGTTGATTGACACCTCCCTGCTGGCGGCTGATTGGCCGCGAGTCTGCAGGGGGCGGCGTTGCAATACGCTCTCCGTATTCAGCATTGCACCAGCAGCTCACAAGAGCTCTCCGCATTCAGTGAGGTCTTGCGGACCTGATCCGCATTGCCGGATCGGGTCCGCAAGACCTTTGATAAATAGGCCTCCATAACTGTGTTATAAGTTAAAATAACTGTGATTCTGGGTATACAGATTACTTAACTTTAACTTTATGTATCTTACTAAAGATCATCTAGTATAAGTAAAAAGTTGAAAGATAATTTTAAGGGAGCTGCTAAAAATATTTTAAGTCAAAAAATGTGTATAGTATAGTGAGAGGTGCAGACCCTATAATTAAATATAATATCAACATTAAGAGAAAGATAATAAGGGTAAGTAAGCCTTATAAAAAGATAGGGAATTCAGTACTCTCTACACATAAAGGGCAACAACAAAAATATTTATGCCAATATAGATAACGAGTAACAAGTGTGAGGACCTGATACAAGCAAGAGACAAACACTTGAAAAACAAACATATGTTCAAAACACTAAAGATTTATTAAAGAACAAAGTCATCATAGTGAAAATAGAACATAAAAAAATATTGGAAAACAAAAAATAATTTTTAATTTTTAATGTTGATATTATAAGTAAAAAGTTACTAGGATTATTTATTTAACTTATGCTTATACATCATTTCTGGCTCTATATGTTATACTTGTTTGATATGTTGTCCAATATCTGCATTTGGTTTTTGCACCTGTATTATACAATGTATCCTATAAAATGCTTGTATATTAGCTTAAACTGTTTAAAACCATAGTTTATCTTATCCTATATAATAAAAGGCCAGGTATGTATGTCAGATGCAGTCATGCGCAGTAGAGACTGCGCAAGGAAAAAAATACCTGGCCTTGAGCAGCAGAAAAAGTGGTTTCCGGAAGCTGCCATGGAGGGGGCATGGCAGAGCGGGAGTGACGTGACCGGGGCATGGCCGGGAGTGCCTTGATGGGGGCATGGCCGGCAGGCGTGATGAGTGGGAGTGGCCGGGCAGGGGAGAAAGAAACAGAGGGGAGCAAACAAAACAGAGGGGAGAAAGCAAAAGAGAGGAGGGGTGAGAGAGAGCAAAAGAGGGGGGAAAGAGAGAGCAAAAGAGAGAGAAAGCAAAAGATAGGGGGGAGATAGATAGCAAAAGAGAGGGGGAGAGAGAGAGCAAAAGAGAGGGGGGAGAGATAACAGAAGAGAGGAGGGAGAGAGAGAGAGAGCAAAAGAGGGGGGAAAGAGAGAGCAAAAGAGAGGGGGAAGAGAGAGAGAGAAAAAGAGAAGGGGGAGAGAGCAAGAGCGGGGGAGAGAGCAAAAGAGGGGGGAAAGAGAGCAAAAGAGAGGGGGAAGAGAGAGAGCGCAAAAGAGAGGGGGGAGAGAGATAGCAAAATAGAGGGGGAGAGAGAGAAAGCAAAAGAGAGGGGGAGAGAGAAAGCAAAAGAAAGGAGGTAGAGAGAGAGAGAGAGCAAAAGAGAGGGGGAGAGAGAGAGAGCAAAAGAGAGGGGAGAGAGAGCGAGCAAAACAGAGGGGGAGAGAGAGAGAGCAAAAGAGAGGGGGGAGAGAGAGAGCAAAAGAGAGGGGGAGAGAGAGAGAGCAAAAGAGACGGGAGAGAGAGCAAGCAAAACAGGGGGAGAGAGAGAGAGCAAAAGAGAGGGGGAGAGAGAGAGAGCAAAAGAGAGGGGTGATAGAGAGAGAGCAAGGGGTGGGACCGCTGTACTGCAAAAAATGGCCTCCTAGTCTTATCTTATCAAATTGAGGAAGCATCATTTCAATTGTTACCTTAGCTAGTTGTTGAGAGTCTGTGTCCAGGCTAGATTCCTCATTAATACTATCTTGTGCAGCCATGTTTTATTATTATTATTATTTTTATCTCTTCTAGGTGGCATGCTTGGAGATTTACCTTTAAATGAATATACAAATTTCTCCATAAATGTGTATTTAAATGTGAGACAAGTGAAATATAGCCCAACTTAGGTTAAACAAATAAAGTTATAGTCGTATAACGAATGAATGAGCTCAGACAGATATAAGTGATATAGAAAAATAGTGTGGAAACTGCCTACACCTATGTCACGCCTTACCTATATACCCTTGGAATGCCCAGCTAAGTCCCTAATACCGCCTACACTTACGTATTGTCTAGCCTACACTCTCCTGGAACGCCACAACTAATTCCCACATACAGCCTACTGTCAGAAAAATAACTCACTATAATAAATTATACTAAATAATATACCTCCCCATTATAACTATGAAGCTATGTCGCTAAAATTATAATCAATGTTTAAATAATGTGTCAAAGAGATGTTCTAAAATGCAAGTGGCTGACTGCCGGAGGGCCAGCAAAATGTCACTGGCCTAGCCAGGCTCCTGGAACTTAGTGCAGGACCAGAATTGAGCCTGGCCCGCCGCTTCTTAAAAGGGTTGCAGATCGAACAGGGTGCAAAGGATCGTCGCCCTTTTAGTATGTTGTTGGCAATTTGATGAGGTACCTAGGTATACCACTTGTTTGGGGTGCTACCTTCTAGGAGGAATGGGGAACACTTCAATTCCGGTTCAGAAGGTAGCACCCCCAAATAAGTAGTATCCTTAGGTGCCTCATCAAATTTCCGACAACATACTAAAAGGGCCACTTGATCCCCTACACCCTGCTCGATTGGCACCACTTTTAAGACGTTGTGTACCAGGGCTCAATTCCAGGAGTCTGGCTAGGCCAGCGAGGTTTTTCTGGCCCTATGGCGTTTACCACATCTCCTTGACAAAATATGCATTCTCATGAACAATGTAAATTATTTAAGTCTACACCAGAATTGTTATTGTTTTAAAAAATAGATAATCCCTTTATTACCCATTCCCCAGTTTTGCATAACCAACACAGTTATATTAATATACTCTTTACCACTGTGATTACCTTGTATCTAAGCATCTTCTGACAGCCCCCTGATCACATGAATTTTTATTTATTAGTGCTGTGTTATGCTAACTCTTAAATAACTCCCCGAGCGTGAGCACAATGTTATCTATATGGCTCACAAGAACTAGTAGTCTCCTGTTGTGAAAAGCAAATAATTTTTTTTTTAGATAAGAGGCAGCCTTCAAGGGCTTAGAAATTAGCATATGATCATACCTAGCTTTAGCTTTCAACTAAGAATACAAAGCGAACAAAGCACATTTGATGATCAAAGTAAAATGGACAGTTGTTTAAAATTACATACCCTATCTGAATCTTGAAAGTTTAATTTTGGCTAGACTGTCCCTTTAAAATATTATACATATCGTAGAAGGGATTTAATGGTTGATTGCTATTATTTCAAACATCTGCAGACAACATAAAAGGACAGAAGCGCCACATGGCCCAATATTGTTTGATGCAGTGAAGATAATAAGTTTGGTATATACACTCACATTTGGTGTGGCACCCCTAGAGGTGCAGAAGGAGCAATCTGGGATCAATAGCAGTCACCCAGAAGACTGACCAGTGGATATTCAATAATCTGTAGAAGATGATACAGAACACAAGGGAGCCTATATGACCTAGTATTGTTTGTACAGGCGAGGTATATAATGGTATAAAATACACTCACATTTGGTAGAGCATCTCCCTTGGTGCAGTCAAGGCAAGCTGGGATCAATATAGTCACCCAGTAGACTAGTGTCCGGTAATCAGGAACTCCCAGTGATCCAAAGAATATGGTGTAGATAACAATAATACTAGTAGTAGTCAGGCATCAAGTGGCAAGTGTAAAAAAACTTACTTTATTAAAATACTAGCAACGCGTTTCTCAGCCAACCAGTGGCTGTTTCATCAGGCTTCTTTGAAAATATATGTTCATGTTTAAAATAATTAAAAGCCTCATTAAATACCTTTTAGTCTATAGATATCTACAATGTTTTAAACAAAATGCATTGTACATGACTATGCATATCATTTAAACATTGACCCCTAAACTGTCATAACCTAAAACAATCTGTAGAAGTTAAGGCCCTACACATAAATATTCAATATTTAAAATGATGTATTGTTATGTAGAATGCATTTTTAATTTTAAGAAAAGTTTTTTTTTTAATTTCTAGGGTAGAGTTTTTTTTTAGGTACATTTTGTTATGGGGGGGGTACTTGTATTGTAGAGGGTGTGCTTTTTTTTTTAAACAGTTTATTTATAATCAACAAAGAAAGAAAATACATGGAGTGCCAAATTTTGCAACACACAAATGTTAGAATAAATCATATATCGTCATACAATGATGCAATTATCGTGCTCATTCAAGCACAGCTAAACAATAGTCTTCATAAATACATGACTTTATATATCGTGTAAAGCACAATGTTGACATTTTTCTATATATACAAAAAAAAAAGGGCACGCACTCCCTCCCCCTATCCAACTTTATTTTTCATTTTCTTTCCTTTTAAATCACATCATTAATTTCGCCTCTGAGACGCATATTTTGAACAGTAACGGAGCGCAAAGGGTCTATATATTGTGACTGAATAATAGTTGGGAGGCTGCTAATAAAGCTGCCCCATTTTAAAAAAATAGCCTTGAATTTCTTTTTCTACTAAGCTGTTTATGTAATTTTGCTTTAAAATTGCTATAAGCTGCACATTCTTCACAAACAATGTGGACTCTTTCTGTTTTTCCATGAAGCGAAGATTATATTTCAAGCATTAAGTATTGCAACATTAATAAAATCAGAATCTTCCCTTTCACTAGATAAATCTCTAAGGAACACTGACTTCTCCTTATGCAGGACAATTACCCGCTTCAAAATCTTGGATAGCCAGAATAAAACGTTTCCCCAAAAGTTTCTTACTTTCGGGCAATCCCAGAGGCAATGCGTTAAATCAGCCAGCAGGAATCTACATCTAGTGCACATATAGTCTGCATCCTTCCTCCATTTACCTTGATCCTGAGGAGTTATATATGTCCTATTAATCAATTTAATGTGTGACTCTCGCCAAGATAATTGAGGTGTTGCCCTCCATGCTCTAGTAAAACTTATACTCACTACTTCAGTGTTCACTATCGGGAAATCATGATTCCACCTCTGCACAATATCCCTAAGATTTTTTTCCCCTTCTATTTTTAACATGAGGTTGTACCAACCCGAAATAGATACTCTGCCCTGCTTAAATAAATCAATCCGCATAAATTCTTTCCCAATTTTTGAAAAAAGATTCTAGGTTAACTGAGTTTAGAAAATGACTTACTTGAAAGTATCCATACATATCATGATTCTGAAGGTTATACATTGTTTTAAGGTCTTCAAATAAGTGAACCGCACAACTTGCAGTATCTATACATTGTGAGAAAAATTCTAGCCCTTTTAGTTTCCAGAGCCACAACCAGAGGGGAATAAAGGATTACCTAAAATAGGGAGGAATTTGGAAGTATGAAAATCTACATTAAGGAATTTACAAAATCTTTGCCACGCAATTATCAGATTTCTAAAAGTAGATACATCTTTCAAATTAGGGGGCCATGCTTTTACATCAACATGTAATAAGGCTTTGAAGATATAAGGTTTGAAATAAGGAAATTCAATCTCTTTTATGCAAAGATGAGACATGTCTAGTAACCACTCTGGGACAATTTTCAATTTTCAGATTAGATTGTATTTCTGAAATGCAGGCAAGCCCAGACCTGCAAATTCCTGTGAAAGTCTATAAAGTGAAAACCTATAAAGTGAAAACCTGCTTGCCTGTACCCCACAAAAACACTCTAAGCGCTGCATTTAAATTTTTGATATCCTGATTTTTTAAAAACAAGGGTAGATTCTGCATAATGTATAAGAGTTTCAGAAGAGTTATCATTTTTATTAAATTAATTTTCCTGGCTAATGACAAGGGTAAAGTAGACCATTTCTTATTTTATTGAATAAATTATGAAAATTTAACTTTATGAGTTCTGCGTTAGCCTTAAAAAGCAGCGTTGAGAGGTTTCAATGCTGCTTTTTAACGCCCGCTGGTATTACGAGTCTGACAGGTAGAGGCTCACTGCTCACTTTTCTTCTGCGACTCAAGGCTACCGCAAATCCCCTTACATCAATTGCGTATCCTATCTTTTTAATGGGATTTTCCTAACGCCGGTATTACAAGTCTTGGAAGAAGTGAGCGGTACAGCCTCTACCTCCAAGACTCCTACCGCATAAAAAAGTCAGTAAAGAGTTTTATGGGCTAACGCCGGAACATAAAGCTCTTAACTACAGTGCTACAAAGTACACTAACACCCATAAACTACCTATTAACCCCTAAACCGAGGCCCCCCACATCACAAGCACTATAAAAAAATTATTTAACCCCTAATCTGCCGACCGGACACCGCCGCCACCTACATTATAGCTATGAACCCCTAATCTGCTGTCCCTAACATCACCGACACCTATATTATATTTATTAACCCCTAATCTGCCCCCCCCAATGTCTGCCCCCCCAACGTTGCCGCGCCACCTACCTACACTTATTAACCCCTAATCTGCTGACCGGACATCGCCACCACTATAATAAATGTATTAACCCCTAAACCGCCGCACTCCCGCCTCGCAAACACTATAATACATTTTATTAACCCCTAATCTGCCCTCCCTAACATCGCCGCAACCTACCTACAATTATTAACCCCTAATCTCCCGCCCCCAACGTCGCCGCTACTATAATAAAGTTATTAACCCCTAAACCTAAGTCTAACCCTAACCCTAACACCCCCCTAAGTTAAATATAATTTAAATAAAACAAAATAAATTTACTATAATTAAATAAATTATTCCTATTTAAAAATAAATACTTACCTATAAAATAAACCATAAGATAGCTACAATATAACTAATAGTTACATTGTAGCTATTTTAGGATTTATATTTATTTTACAGCCAACTTTGTATTTATTTTAACTAGGTACAATAGCTATTAAATAGTTAAGAACTATTTAATAGCTACCTAGTTAAAATAATTACAAAATTACCTGTAAAATAAATCCTAACCTAAGTTACAAATACACCTAACACTACACTATCAATAAATTAATTAAATAAATTAACTACAATTATCTAGACTAAACTACAATTAAATAAACTAAACTATATTACAAAAAACAAACACTAAATTACAAAAAATAAAAAAATATTACAAGAATTTTAATCTAATTACACCTAATCTATGCCCCCTAATAAAGTAAAAAAGCCCCCCAAAATAATAAAATTCCCTACCCTATACAAAATTACAAAAGCGGGTCCATCTTCAAGACATCCGATGCGGAGCATCCTCTTCTTCCCGACGACTAACGATGAATGAAGGTTCCTTTAAATGACGTCATCCAAGATGGCGTCCCTCGAATTCCGATTGGCTGATAGGATTCTATCAGCCAATTGGAATTAAGGTAGGGAAAATCATCAGCCAATCGGATTGAAGTTCAATCCGATTGGCTGATTGGATCAGCCAATAGAATTGACCTCGCATTCTATTGGCTGATTGGATCAGCCAATAGGATTGAACTTCAATCCGATTGGTTGATTACACCAGCCAATAGGATTTTTCCTACCTTAAATCCTATCAGCCAATCAAAATTCGAGGGACACCATCTTGGATGACGTCATTTAAAGGAACCTTCATTCATCGTTAGTCGTCGGGAAGAAGAGGATGCTCCGCATCGGATGTCTTGAAGATGGACCCGCTCCGCGTCGGATGGATGAAGATAGAAGATGCCGCTTGGATGAAGACTTCTGCTGGATGGAGGACCTCTTCTGCCCCAATCAGATGAAGACTTCTGCCGCTCCGGATGTCCTCTTCTGGCCCATCGGTGCCCGACTGGGTGAACACGGCTCAAGGTAGGGTAATCTTCAATGGGGTAGTGTTAGGTTTTTTTCAGGGGAAATCGGGTGGGTTTTAGAGTAGGGTTGGGTGTGGGTGGTGGGTTGTAATGTTGGGGGGGTCTTGTATTTTATTTTACAGGTAAAAGAGTTGATTACTTTGGGGCAATGCCCCGCAAAAAGCCCTTTTAAGGCTGGTAAAAGAGCTGATTACTTTTGTAATTTTGTATAGGGTAGGGAATTTTATTATTTTGGGGGGCTTTTTTATTTTATTAGGGGGCTTAGATTAGGTGTAATTATATTAAAATTCTTTTAATATTTTTTAATTTTTTTTAATTTAGTGTTTGATTTTTTTTGTAACATAGTTTAGTTTATTTAATTGTATTTTAGTTTAGATCATTGCAGTTAATTTATTTAATTAATTTATTGATAGTGTAGTGTTAGGTGTATTTGTAACTTAGGTTAGGATTTATTTTACAGGTACTTTTGTAATTATTTTAACTAGGTAGCTATTAAATAGTTGTTAACTATTTAATAGCTATTGTACCTAGTTAAAATAAATACAAAGTTGCCTATAAAATAAATATAAATCCCAAAATAGCTACAATGTAACTATTAGTTATATTGTAGCTATCTTATGGTTTATTTTATAGGTAAGTATTTATTTTTAAATAGGAATAATTTATTTAATTATAGTAAATTTATTTCGTTTTATTTAAATTATATTTAACTTAGGGAGGTGTTAGGGTTAGGGTTAGACTTAGGTTTAGGGGTTAATAACTTTATTATAGTAGCGGCGACGTTGGGGGCGGGAGATTAGGGGTTAATAATTGTAGGTAGGTTGCGGCGATGTTAGGGAGGGCAGATTAGGGGTTAATAAAATTTATTATAGTGTTTGCGAGGCGGGAGTGCGGCGGTTTAGGGGTTAATACATTTATTATAGTGGCGGCGATGTCTGGTCGGCAGATTAGGGGTTTTAAAAAATATTTAGCAGTTTAGGGACAATTTCCTCTATGTCACTTAAAAATACAAGCAGATCATCAGCATTCCTTTAATTTCTTCACGTAATAACATGGCAAGGGGTTCTATGCTTAAATTAAAAAATAGGGGAGAAAGTGGGCAACCCTGACGGCTTCCCCTATATAGCTGAAAAGAGGGAGTACATGCTCCGTTAATAATGAGTGCAGAGAAAGGATTGTTATAAAAAGTGTGAATAAAACCCATGAAAGGTCCTTTAGAACCGAATCGCCCAAGGGATGTATAGAGGTGCTTCCTATTGATAGCGTCAAAAGCTTTTTCGGCATCTATAGCTATTATGGCCTTATCCTCTTTAATAATCGTTCCATTTTTCCTTTCAAGATTATAGTGGTCAAGCACCAATAATAGTCTGCGTAAATTTGAAAATGAGGAACGCCCCTTTATGAATCTGGTTTGATCACTGTGAATCAGGTTTGGGATGACTTTCTGTAGTCTTGCAGCTATTATACTAGCTAGTAACTTATAATCTGCATTAAGCTGCATTTTCAGAATTAAAGTAATAAGCGAGCTGGCAAAATGTTTGGACATGGGAAGATTTTGGGAAAAATATATGTTAAATAGACTTGGTAAAGGATTAACTAGTTCTTTGATAAAGATTTTATGGTAGTCAATTGGGAGACTATCAGGCCCTGCTGCTTTGTTGCATTTACCTGATTCAATTGCCTGAATAATCTCTTCTTCCAGTATGGATTTATTTAATTCAGATAATTCTTCTTCTTTTAATTGTGGTAAAGTACATTTATCCCAAAAAGAGTTCTTATTCTTCAAGTTTATTTCCTTAGATAGAAAGAGCTCTTGGTAATAACTAAAAAAGTATCTGCCTATCTTATCAGATTGGGTTAGGCTCTTTTTTCCTATTTGGATTTTCGAAATTATATTCGAGCCACAAACTTGTTTAAACAGATTAGCAAGGTATTTTCCAATTTTGCCCCCATATCTATGTAATCTGGCATTTGTTCTTATAATTTCTGTTGCTGCGTTCCGCTGTAAAAAAAATGTCCCTTTCTTTCCTAGACTGTATATATTTTGTCCAGTTTATTGAACTAGGTTCACGTATGTAGTGATTATATGCTCTACTTAGCTGATTAGAGAGCTGAGAATCTCTTGCCGTGTTTTTTTTTACGCATCTTAATTACATAAGCTTTTATTTCCCCCCTGAGTATGGCTTTTGGGGCATCCCAGTAAGTTTCCTGATTTTTAACTGACTTTTTGATTTGTGCCACATATTTGCCCCAGGTATCTATTAATCAGTTTTAAAATGTAATATTTGTATATAAATATTTGGGAAATATGAATGAATTTGGGTTTTTCCTGAGGAAACCGGCTTGAATAGAGAGTGATATTGGTACGTGGTCAGAGATGCGAATATGAGAGATATCAGATTCTGCTTGACCCACTAATTTTTCATTTACTAAAATATAATCAATACGGGAGAATGATTTATGTGTCCTCGATTCGCATGTGTAATGTTTTATGTCTGGATTTTGCAGCCTCCAAATATCTTTTAGGTTTAGTGCATTCCTAAAAACTCTGAAAAACCCTGTTTCATTTCTATGTCATTTAATACCTTTTTTTTCCCTGGCACATACGGTCAATTGGAAATTGGGCTATGATATTGAAGTCTCCTGCTACTATTAATCTATCATTTGTATATATTAATAGCTTCTTAATTTATATGTTGCATAAAATATATATCTGGTCTAAAATATCTATTTCGGTATGGATTATATTATACGATAAGATTTCTATGTAGAAGGATGGCAACACCTTTTTTTTCTTGTCAGGCTGTTTGTAGCAGCAACCACCTCACCCACCCAGCCTGTTTTTAGCTTAAGGCTTTCTTTATGTTGCAAATATGTTTCTTGAAGAAACGCTATATTACTGTTCAAGCCTTTCAGCTCTTTAATAATCATTTTACGGTTCATAGGGGAAGAGATTCCGCGAACATTCCATGAAACCAATTTCACTAGAAATGCTTGTGCAAGGATAAATGCTGATAGCGTATGCTGTTGACATTTAGCAATGTTGAGCGGCCATTATTCAATATACATGATTCGCTATAGTGAATCATGTCCGCTCGCCATTTAATAAATTGACCCCATAGACTCACTGAAGTCTTTTATAGAAGAGGAACTTTAGGATCTAGAAAATATATCAATGATATGGGCTACAGACTTGAATACTTAAACAAGGGACAAGATACCCTGAACAATAAGGTCAGCTCTAACGCCCAACTTCTCTCGATTTAAGACTCTCAAATTCAATTACTTCAAGATAAAATAGAAGACCTTGACAACCGACTGCTATAATAACCTTTGAATTGGAGGAGTCCCCAAGGATGTAACACCAGACCTAATTAAATTGTATTTAAAGGGTCTCTTTAGCCATTTGCTACCACAATCCTCAACAGGTGAGGATATAATTCTGGAAAGGGCCCACAGGGCTCTCCGCCCTAAACCAAACCCAAATTATCCTCCCAGAGATATAATTCGATTTTTAAATTTTTAAATTCAAGAAGAAATCTGGAGGGCAGCAAGGTCTCTTACTAAAATAGAATTTAAGGGACAATCCTTGCAAATTTTCAAAGATCTCAGCCCCCAGACTATCCAGAGAAGAAGAGACTTGCGGTTTATAAACAAAACCCTTCAAGAACACAATATTAAATTTAGATGTGGCATTCCCTTTCACTTGGTTGTATTTCTCAAAGGATCCTAAATTATCTAATAGAACTCTAGCGTCTGCTCTGAAAATTAAATTAAAAAGAAAAGAAAAAATGTGATCAAACAAACTGCACAGAATATAATTTGCTATTAGGGGAATTGAACTCTATTAGGCAGACAACTTGACCACTACTCTATCAGTTCCCACTGATAATTTTAAATGTATTTAAAAGTGATACACTCTATGTAAGTGATACAACAAAGCAAATAAAAAATGATCAAAAAAAGCACAGTGCATAAATAGAAATGCAAAAAATATACTTAAATTATAATTCACCACAAATGAAAATAGATGTAGAAAGTCCACTTTATTTTCTTGAATTCTTCTGTTATAATATTGTATTAGGGTGGTTTCCTCAAAAAGATAGAAACATAGACATAGTGCAAAACAATTTACATATAAAATGATATCCCAATCCGAATAAACGGTACTCACATGGGGGAGAGCTTCTATGGGGGAGAGCTTATTTGTTATTGTTATTTAAAATCCCACTGGCACAGACCAGAACATGTATTCCAAGGATTTAATACAACATTAAAAAAAATGTATATGTATAAAAACAGATAAAATAAAATACAAACAAATCTTACAGAGTCAGGCACAGATTTCAATCAAGGGAATGCACACCGGCAGCGTGTATTAGACCTGTAAACATCAGAGGGACCGGTCTTTTCCAAGTCACCTCAGTTTATCTTTAAAACACTGCTCTATTTGTAACCGGGCAACGTCCCATTCATCTTTTAATGCCACGCTGTGAATAATTATCTTCTCCAACGTAAGTTTCCTCGCTCGTACATTGGAGAAGAGAATTATTCACAGAGTGTCACTGTCTGTAACGATCTGGCATTCCGGTTCCATAAGTGGGCAGATGCCTGGAGCACAGAAACGCCAGCTCTCGGCTGTAACTTAACAGCCGAGACTGCTGGAGCTTCCTGAAGCTCAGACATATATATATACGTCATGCGGTGCAATAAGCAAAGTACTGCACAATGTATATATGTCGGATTCGGTGAAGAGGCTAAACTCATACTTTTTACTTTTAGCCAATAAGTCAATGTCCCATACTTTAACTATATGGTTTCCAACTTTTGTCTTATCTAGTAAATATGTCTGACACTCATAATAATTTGATTGTCTTTTCCCACAATGTCAAAGGTTTTAATATCCCGCAAAAAAGAACCATGGCCCTTAGATACTATAAACTTCAACACTGAGACCTGATCCTTCTCCAGGAGACCCATTCTAAAAGAGGGAAGGAACCTAAATCTTCTTTTAATTTATTTGATAACATTTATCTGGACTCACATTCAGCAAAAACTGAGTTGGAATTTAGATCAACAAACATATTCCTTATCAAGAACTCCAACAAATTAAAGATAGAGAAGGGAGGTATATTATCCTTATTGGTAGATTATTTCATTCTCTCATTACCATAGTCTGCGTTTATGCCCCCAATGCAAAACAAGACAGGTTTTTCTGAAAACTAAATGATGACATTTTTGAACACCAACAAGACCATTTAAAGGGATACTAAACCCAATTTTTTTTTCTTTGATGATTCAGATAGGGCATGTAATTTTAAGCAACTTTCAAATTTACTCCTATTATCTCATTTTCTTTGTTCTTTTGCTATCTTTATTTAAAAAGCAGGAATGTAAAACTTAGGAGCCGGCCCATTTTAGGTTCAGCACCCTGGATAGGATTTGCTTATTGGTGGCTACATTTAATAACCAATAAGCAAGTACAACCCAGGTTCTGAACTAAAAATGGGGTAATAATATCTTGCATAGAATTTTTTTACCTTTACTCTAATCCTACTGCTAAAGTTTGCATAAATGATGTTCAATCTACTTCCTTTTCAATTTCAAATGGTACTCGTCATGATTGCCTTCTTTCACCCTTATTGTTCGTCTGCGTTATAGAGACATTTGCAACGAAAATTAGACAAAACAGAGAAAAAAAAGAGTTTAAATAAACACCTCTGAACATAAACTCTTACTCATGTCAGAACTTAAGTCTTTTACTAAAGTATCCAATTTCCTCATAAACTATTCAAAGTCTGAGATATTGAACATCAATCTCCCCCTTCTATGGTAACAGAGGTGAAACAGATATGCCCTTTTAAATGGCGTACTAAATCCTTTAAATACTTAGGGGTCCATCTTACCCCCCTCCTTTGACGACAATTATCTCAACTACATAGCTACAGGGAGTGCAGAATTATTAGGCAAGTTGTATTTTTGAGGATTAATTTTATTATTGAACAACAACCATGTTCTCAATGAACCCAAAAAACTCATTAATATCAAAGCTGAATAGTTTTGGAAGTAGTTTTTAGTTTGTTTTTAGTTATAGCCATTTTAGGGGGATATCTGTGTGTGCAGGTGCCTATTACTGTGCATAATTATTAGGCAACTTAACAAAAAACAAATATATACCCATTTCAATTATTTATTTTTACCAGTGAAACCAATATAACATCTCAACATTCACAAATATACATTTCTGACATTCAAAAACAAAACAAAAACAAATCAGTGACCAATATAGCCACCTTTCTTTGCAAGGACACTCAAAAGCCTGCCATCCATGGATTCTGTCAGTGTTTTGATCTGTTCACCATCAACATTGCGTGCAGCAGCAACCACAGCCTCCCAGACACTGTTCAGAGAGGTGTACTGTTTTCCCTCCTTGTAAATCTCACATTTGATGATGGACCACAGGTTCTCAATGGGGTTCAGATCAGGTGAACAAGGAGGCCATGTCATTAGATTTTCTTCTTTTATACCCTTTCTTGCCAGCCACGCTGTGGAGTACTTGGACGCGTGTGATGGAGCATTGTCCTGCATGAAAATCATGTTTTTCTTGAAGGATGCAGACTTCTTCCTGTACCACTGCTTGAAGAAGGTGTCTTCCAGAAACTGGCAGTAGGACTGGGAGTTGAGCTTGACTCCATCCTCAACCCGAAAAGGCCCCACAAGCTCATCTTTGATGATACCAGCCCAAACCAGTACTCCACCTCCACCTTGCTGGCGTCTGAGTCGGACTGGAGCTCTCTGCCCTTTACCAATCCAGCCACGGGCCCATCCATCTGGCCCATCAAGACTCACTCTCATTTCATCAGTCCATAAAACCTTAGAAAAATCAGTCTTGAGATATTTCTTGGCCCAGTCTTGACGTTTCAGCTTGGGTGTCTTGTTCAGTGGTGGTCGTCTTTCAGCCTTTCTTACCATGGCCATGTCTCTGAGTATTGCACACCTTGTGCTTTTGGGCACTCCAGTGATGTTGCAGCTCTGAAATATGGCCAAACTGGTGGCAAGTGGCATCTTGGCAGCTGCACGCTTGACTTTTCTCAGTTCATGGGCAGTTATTTTGCGCCTTGGTTTTTCCACACGCTTCTTGCGACCCTGTTGACTATTTTGAATGAAACACTTGATTGTTCGATGATCACGCTTCAGAAGCTTTGCAATTTTAAGAGTGCTGCATCCCTCTGCAAGATATCTCACTATTTTTGACTTTTCTGAGCCTGTCAAGTTCTTCTTTTGACCCATTTTGCCAAAGGAAAGGAAGTTGCCTAATAATTATGCACACCTGATATAGGGTGTTGATGTCATTAGACCACACCCCTTCTCATTACAGAGATGCACATCACCTAATATGCTTAATTGGTAGTAGGCTTTCGAGCCTATACAGCTTGGAGTAAGACAACATGCATAAAGAGGATGATGTGGTCAAAATACTCATTTGCCTAATAATTCTGCACTCCCTGTATAAAAAAATGTTATTGCTAAAGATCTACCTATTTGTAAACCAAAATGATATACCTGTATAGGGAGAATTAACATTATCAAAATGAACATGTTTCCACGATTTTTGTACATCTTACAAACCCTACCAATACCCATATCCCCTAACTATATTTCAGATATACAAAATCTTTTTAGTTCTTTCATTTGGAATAGAAATCCTTGTAGGATAAATAGAGTTATAATCCGCCTACCTAAATCACAAGGGGGTTTAGGAGTTCCCGATATTAAAACCTATAGAGAAGCAATATTTTTACAACGCATAGCATTTTAGAAACTTGATAAAAACTACAAACTATGGGTATCTATTGAACAAAATATCAATAACACCCAGTCTTTGAGTAGTCTGTTCCTATTGAACAAAATATCAATAACACCCACTCTTTGAGTAGTCTGTTCTTATTGAACAAAATATCAATAACACCCATTCTTTGAGTAGTCTGTTCCTATTGAACAAAATATCAATAACACCCACTCTTTGAGTAGTCTCTGTTCCTATTGAACTAAATATCAATAACACCCACTCTTTGAGTAGTCTGTTCCTATTGAACAAAATATCAATAACACCCACTCTTTGAGTAGTCTGTTCCTATTGAACAAAATATTAATAACACCCATTCTTTGAGTAGTCTCTGTTCCTATTGAACAAAATATCAATAACACCCACTCTTTGAGTAGTCCCTGTTCCTATTGAACTAAATATCAATAACACCCACTCTTTGAGTAGTCTGTTCCTATTGAACAAAATATCAATAACACCCATTCTTTGAGTAGTCTGTTCCTATTGAACAAAATATCAATGACACCCACTCTTTGAGTAGTCTCTGTTCCTATTGAACTAAATATCAATAACACCCACTCTTTGAGTAGTCTGTTCCTATTGAACAAAATATCAATAACACCCACTCTTTGAGTAGTCTCTGTTCCTATTGAACAAAATATCAATAACACCCACTCTTTGAGTAGTCTGTTCCTATTGAACTAAATATCAATAACACCCACTCTTTGAGTAGTCTCTGCTCCTATTGAACAAAATATAAACACCCACTCTTTGAGTAGTCTCTGTTGGAGACCCAACACACACCCCTCCATAGCTCTAAATGCTTTAATCCTATTATTAATGAAACATCACGTGTTTGGGAACTAGTAAACAAAACAAAAAACTTATTTAGCGTCTATTCCATCTCCACTCACTTCGTTAAGAGATAACCCTGACTTCGTAGCAGGTAAGGAAATATTCGCCATACGTTCCTCTGAAGATCAGATAGAACCTTTGGGGATTCTTATCACATCAGACTCTCAATTAACTATCGCAACAAGACCTTATAGAGAGGGGATTTAACTGGACCTCTAACTTGTTTTCTTATAAGTCAAATATATGATCTCTTAAATAACCAAATCAACTCTTCTAACTTACTCCGCCCTCAGACTTAGAGAACGTTTATATTAACCAAATTATCTATCTTTCTAAACAATAAAAATGTTTAAGTAGACTTTCCCTTTAAATTAGGCATGGGATAAGGGGTAGTAGGTTTAAAAAACAACAACAATCACATATGTACGCAATTGAGACCTGAAAAATTGGAGATGTTTGCAAAGGCTTAGGAAGAGACAGCTTAAAGGGACACTGTACAGTAGATTTTTCTTTGCATAAATGTTTTGTAGATGATCCATTTATATAGCCATTTGGGAGTGTTTTTGTAAAAATGTATAGTTTTGCTTATTTATTTTTTTTTAAATATTTTTATTGAGGATCGGATATTATCAAGATAAGACATACAGAGACATGAACCTTATGCTACTAACTGTTCTAGTATGCATTTAACATAAGAGTTGAAATTGTAAGTAAAAAAAATGAAGGGTAAAACAAAAAATAAAGAAAAGGGTCAGAACTGGACATTTTCTTAATAAACTAGTACTTGAACACCATATCATCTGAGTGTACTAAGGTGGAAGGTGGACTTAAATGTGCTAAGGAGAAACAATGGGATTTGTATTGAGGAAACAAAGCAATTGTAGAGTCTCCCATTGTGTATTCTCAAGTATGTGAAAGAATGTGGTATAACATTTCACAAATGGCAAGGTCCTTGAGTTCCATCCAATGGGCAGATTAACTTGGGTAAGCGGGTAGATGTATTTTACAGAGCTTGTAATTAGTTGCTCTGTACAATAGTATTAACCATGTGAATGACAGTTAAAGACAACTGATAAAAATAGGTGACTGTAAAGAATAAGGCATTATAACTCTATAACAATATAACGTTATTTCTACAAAACTGAAATCCAGAAATATTTACAAAGAATTTCTCTTGTGTAATGTATTATACAACAGAGTTCTAAAGATATAATTCTTAACTTTGTCCCACAACCTCGGCCGCTGGCCATGGGCGTTAGTCAAGTCACATTTTTCACTTGTGATCCATTAATTTAAAGAAAAAAACCCCAAAACAAAATATAATCTCTCTTACTTAATGGAGAGAATCTAGATGACTAAAAGCTATCAGGAGAACAGGCTCGTTTGCCCTTCTAGATCCTTATTCTACAACCAGTGGCGTCACTAGGGGGGTGCGGGGGGTGCGAGCCGCACCCGGGTGACACCCTCCAGAGATGCATATATTTTTTTTATTAGAGGGGCCAGCATTTGTGAACATTAGTGGGACTGGGGAAGTTGTAGACACTTCATTTTTATGCCCCTTGAGCCAACGCTGCAATTTCCACAAATAGTTTTCCCGGCTGCTTTTGCTTGTTTGTACTTTGCTCCTCCCCTGCCCAATTTCACTATGAATGTTGTGGGCGTGCCGTGGGGCTTGCAAAGTTACGCTGCTAGCCTAAACCTGCCTGCCTATCTGTGCTCACTGCTCAGTGACGTGTGGAGCAGTGGAGTCACTCACTGCTGTGCTGTCTCTCTAAACGGGAACTGGGAAATCATGAGGGGGGATGTCTGGCACCTGACCACATGACTGTATGACACTGTCTCTAAAGTGAACACTGAAGAGGTAGGAGGGGAGGGCGGACAGGGGTCTGGGGTGGGCAGAGAGCAGAGGTGCTTCGCCATAAGAAGCGGTAGGCACACGGCCCGGGGCTGTGCACTGGAACAGAGTCAGAAAGCAGAATTTTCATAGTTTGCGCGCCTAAACCTTTTCTTTAATGATTTATTTTTAGAGTGCTCTGTTTATCTTTCATTTGATGCTCTGCTGAGCCAGGGAGCAGCTCTAGACATGAGCTTTATAATTAATGCAGTGCAGTTTACATATTTTGTATGAGTGTGTGTCTGAATTTGTGTGTGTTTGTGTCTGAGTGCTTTTGTGTGTGTGTGTCTGAGTGTTTTTGTGTGTGTATGTGTGTAAAATATGAAGAAAGAGAAGCGCAGCACGCTCTAAGTGTAATATGTTTGGTACTTATCAATTATCAAAACCCCCTTCCCTGGGTATTACTCACAGGATCGTTCTGTATGATGTGTGCATCAGGTTGTATACAACCATGGAGTTTGTTCCTCAGATAACCTCCCTCAGTGACGTCTGGAAAGCCTGTCCAACCGGAGAGATTGTTTCACTTTCCCACGGCAGTCCACAATCAAACATGGAAGGGATACCACTCCAGTGTTTAAAGTATAACACGTTTATTGTGAAATAAAATATAAAAACTTACAAATCTATGTCTCTCAGCTCACCCAATAGGTGCCCACAACATCTGAGCCCTGGTAGCCTCCCTGAGACAATAACTTTAAAAACAGAATTTCTCTACGTACGTTTCGTTTCTATGCCAGAAACTTTTTCAAGAGTATTATGATGTTACCATAGGGGTTAAAACCCTGTATTAAGAGGCTTTAAATAAGACAAGTGTTTCCTCGCAAGACACTATGAGAAAGGTGCCTTATAATCCTATTGAGAGCTTTATGGGAAAGTTCAAGCATTGTAGAGCTGGATGTGTATTGTGCTCAAGAAAACCATCTTGGGTTACAGGAGGAGTTTTCTTTCCTAAGATATGGTGAGTCCACGGCATCCTCAATTACTGTTGGGAAGATCACTCCTGGCCAGCAGGAGGAGGCAAAAAGCACCACTGTTAAACTGTTAAAGGGCCATGATACTCAAATATTGAAACACTTGAAAGTGATGCAGCATAGCTATAAAAAGCTGACTAGAAAATATCACCTGAACATCTCTATGTAAAAAAGAAAGATATTTTACATCAAAAGTTCCGAAGTAGCCACATCCCATTGTAAAGGACTTCTAAGCAGCAAATCAGTATGTCTGTCCCAGGACAGGCAAAGGAGCGAACTTCGTGCACTCATCTTATTTCCTTATTCAGTTTAAGGAAGATTACTATGAAATCTCATGAGAGTTAAGTGAAATCTCATGAGATCACAGTAAAAGAGTTCATGACTTCAGCACGGCTGATGCTAATAGGTTGCTGTTCATTTCTTCATTTGTTTTAATTTTTTTTAGCTGCAGCTGGGCAGCAGCTGAAGTATAACTTTTTCCACAGAACTTACTCTGCTGAGCTGAGGAAGTTGTGAGGTAAAATATCTTCCTTTTTTACAGTTAAACTGCATCAGTTTCAAGTGATTTAGCATATGAGTATTATGTCCCTTTAAGTATCACTCCCCTTCCCACAAATCCCAGTCATTCTCTTTGCCTCTGTCAATGGAGGAGATGAAGTTTTTGGTGTCTAGAATTTCTTTGCTACAACTAAGATTTTATTTTGAAAACCAGAGTAGGTTTGCTCTGATCTTTCCTATGCTCTGGGTTTATCTGTAGTCCACGTCAATCTCTTCAGTAGAGTAGTGGTGGCTTTAAAGCAGTTAGGAACTTGTGAGGTGGGCCTTGCTGCGTTTTCCTAACATTGTTGCTGCCCTAAAATAGAAAGCCAGAGTAGGTTTACTCTGTTCTTTCTTGTCTCTACAGGTCTCTGTGAGGAGTGGCTTCCTCTCATACCGGGTAGGCTGTCCTCCTGCCAGACGGCTAGATGCAGGTAAGTGCCATTTTTTTGTTTTTACTAGGAAGACTGGCACTGAAGGGGTTAAAATAAGACCTGGTATCTGCAGACGCAGTGGGGCTCAAACCCTATAGAAAAGGTTAAAATTGTCAGTTGCAGGCACTATTTTATGTGGAGAGACAAGAGAGCTTAAAAACTTTATTTGGCTACAGATGTTTTTTTTTAGTGGTTCCTGTTTTTAACCAAACACTTTATGACTAAGCTTTCACTTATGAGAGATGTTTTTTACTTTATTGTTCCTGTAGCTGAGTGCTACAGGAAACAGTTCCATTTTGGCCCCTTCTCTTCTGGCTAGATGCGCGCCTTCAAGACTTAAAAGCGTATTTTTTTACCGCTATCAGTTTTCTTAAAGGGACAGTTATAAATAAAAAAAAATATATATTTTTTTGTGTGGAATTAATTGATTAATATTTCATTCATAATGGATCAGGATCCTCCTGTTGTGGACATATGTATCTTTTGCTTGAATAGCCAAGTGGTACCTCCCATGCAACTTTGTTTCTCTTGCATTGTGAGAGCTGTAAAATATAAAGATAAGTTTTTTATGTCTGAGCCAAATGTCTCTCAGAAAGATGCTGTTCAGGCCTTGCCACAGCTTTCTCCTCAACCGCCCCAGGCCTTAATGTCAACACATGCAGTGCCCTGTGGTTCCTCACAATCTGGAGGAGTGTATTTGCAAGCAGAGATTCCTGCCCAGGTATCCTCTGCGGTATCTGAGGCATTAGCTGCCATTCCTATGCTTCAAGGAAGACGCAAGAGGTAAATTAAAGAATCAGAAAGTAAGGCATCTGCTCCAGTCTTAGCTACACAGATTGCCCTTTCTCATAAGTCTGATGAGGAAGATACGTCAGTAGCCTCTGATGGTGAAATATCAGATTCAGACAATGTAAGTCCTTCGTCTGATGCTGAAGTTGTATACTCCCGGTTTTGTTAAAGGAGGTTTTGGCTACCTTGGATGACTCGGATAACCCTGTCGTTGTCAATAAATACTTTGATGTTCCTGCCTCAGTGGAGTTGTTTCCTGTGCCAGACCGTGCTACAGAAATCATTACTCAGGAATTGGAGAGACCTGGGATTCCTTTTTCCCCGTCTCCTGTCTTAAAGAAAATGTTTCCTGTGGCTGACTCCATTAAGGAGTTGTGGCAAACGGTGCCCAAAGTTGAAGGGGCTATTTCTACTCTGGCTAAGAGAACCACTATTCCTATTGAGGTTAGCTGCTCTTTTAAGAACCCATTGGATAAGAAACTGGAGGCTTATTTGAAAAAATTGTATATTCATCAGGGTCTCCAATGGCAACCTGCAGTGTGTATTGCCACTGTGACAAGTGCTGCAGCCTACTGGTTTGACGCATTGTCTGATTCTCTTCAGGTAGAGCCTCCCTTGGAGGAGATACAAGATAGGATTAAGGCTATTAAGTTAGCTAACTACTTTATTACGGACGCTTCATTGCAGGTTATTAAATTAGGAGCCAAGATTTCTGGTTTCGCGGTATTAGCGCGTAGTGCCTTGTGGCTGAAGTCTTGGTCAGCGGATGTTTCATCTAATTTCAAGCTTTTGGCTATTCCTTACAAGGATAAATCCTTATTTGGACTTGGTCTGGCTGAAATCATTTCCAATATCACAGGTGGTAACGGATCTTTTCTTCCCCAGTATAAGAACAATAGACCAAAAGGATGACAGAGTAATTTTCGTTCCTTTCGTAGCTTCAGGGGTAAGTCTTCCCCTTCCTCTGCCAAACATTAACAGTCCAAGTCTTGTCCATAAACAAGGGGAAGCAATCATAGAAACCCGCAGCTGACTCTCGGGATCGGATCAAGTGGGGGGCAGACTTTCTCGGTTCTCTCAAGTCTGGAAATGAGATGTCCCAGATCCCTGGGCTGTGGACATAGTATCTCAGATTTACAAATTAGAATTCAAGACTTTTCCTCCCAGGGGCAGATTCCACCTCTCAAGATTATCTGCAGACCAGATAAAAAGAGAGGCAATCTTGAAATGTGTACGGGATCTTTCCTCCCTAGGTGTGATACTCCCAGTACAGGAACAGGGTCTAGGTTTTTATTCCAATCTGTTGGTGGTTCCCAAATTAAGAGGGAACTTTTCACCTATTCTAGACCTAAAGTGTCTAAACAAGTTTCTCAGAGTACCGTCCTTCTTTTCAACAAGCAAAGTCTCACACAGAGATCTTGTTGTCTTTTCTTCGTTCCCACGGATGAAAGGTGAATTTGGAAAAGAGTTTCCTTCTTCCAGCTACAAGGGTAATTTTCTTAGAGACAATAAAAGATTCCCTATTAATGAAGATAGACAGAAGCCAGAAGAGCCAAAATTCTTTCCTCTTGCCCATCTCTACAGTCTACTGTTTGACCATCAGTGGCTCAATGTATGGAGGTAATCGGTCTGATGGTGGCTTCAATGGACATCATTCCCTTTGCTCGTTTCCATTTGAGAGCTCTACAGTTGTGCATGCTCAGATAATGGAACATGGATCATGTGGATCTGTCTCAGAGGATAGATCTAGATCAGTTGACAAGAGACTCTCTCCCATGGTGGCTTTCTCAGGAACATCTGTCTCAGGGCACATGCTTCCGGAGACCTTCCTGGGTGATTGTGATGACAGACACCAGCCTGCTAGGCTGGGGAGCAGTCTGGGACTCGTTAAAAGTGCAGGGTCTATGGACTCGGGAGGAGTCTGGTCTCCCCATAAATATCCTGGAGTTGAGAGCAATTTACAATTTTCTGTTGGCTTGGCCTCAACTGGTCTTAGCCTGGTTTATCAGGTTCCAGTCGGACAACATAACCTCAGTGGCTTACATCAACCATCAGGGAGGAACTCGGAGTTCCTTAGCCATGAAGAAGGTGGCTCTGATTATTCAGTTGATGGAAGCTCACAATTGCTTTCTATCTGCCATCCACATTCCAGGAGTGGACAACTGGGAAGCGGATTTCCTGAGCAGACAGACTTTTCATCCCGGGGAGTGTTCTCCAGCTTAACCCTCAAATGGGGGATCCCGGAGTTGGATCTGATGATATCTCGGCAAAATGCCACGCTTCCAAGGTATGGTTCAAGGTCAAGGGATCCTCGGGCCACTCTGATAGATGCTCTAGCGGTTCCTTGGGTCTTCAGTCTGGCATACTTGTTTCCTCCGTTTGCTCTTCTTCCACGAGTCATTGATCGTATCAAACAGGAGAGAGCATCAGTGATTCTAAGAGCCCCTGCGTGGCCTCGCAGGATCTGATATGCAGACCTAGTGGAGATGTCATCTCTCCCACCTTGGAGACTCCCTCTGAGGAAGGACCTTCTGATTCAGGGTCCCTTCCTTCATCCAAATCTTGTTTCTCTGAAGCTGACTGCTGGGAGATTGAGCTCTTAGTTCTGTCTAGGCGTGGTTTTTCTAAATCGGTCATTGAGACTATGATTCAAGCTTGCATGCCTGTTACTAGAAATATTTACCATAAGATATGGTGTATATATCTTTATTGGTGTGAATCCAAGGGCTACTCTTGGAGTAAGGTAAGGATTTCTAGAATTTTGTCTTTTCTCCAGGAAGGTCTAGAGAAAGGCTTATCAGTTAGTATCCTGAAGGGTCAGATCTCTGCGTTATCTGTTTTGCTACATAAGCGGCTGGCGGACGTGCCAGATGTGCAATCTTTTTGTCAGGCCTTGGTCAGAATCAGGCCTATGTTTAAGTCTGTTGCTCCTCCTTGGAGCCTTAACCTTGTACTTAAAGTTTTGCAGTGGACTCCGTTTTAGCCGATGCATGCCATAGATATTAAGTTGTTATCTTGGAAGGTTTTGTTTCTTATGGCTAACTCTTCTGCTCTGAGAGTCTCATAACTCTCTGCCTTGCAGTGTGATTTGCCTTATCTTATCTTTCATGCTGATAAGGCGGTTCTTCGTACTAAGTTCGGGTTTCTTTCTAAAGTTGTTTCAAATAGGAATATTAATCAGGAAATTGTTGTTCCTTCTCTATGTCCTAATCCTTCTTCTCATAAGGAACGCTTGTTGCACAACTTGGATGTTGTGCGTCCTTTTAAATTTTATCTGCCTGCGACTAAGGATATTCCAAACAGTAATTGAGGACGCCGTGGACTCACCATATCCAGAAATAAATAAATGTATTAGGTAAGCATAAAAGTGGACACAGAAGTGTAAAAGCCCCTTACAAGTGTAGGCTGTGTAGGTATCTCTGTTAAGTTTAGCCCGGTATCCTAAAGGAGCCCATTGGTGTCAGGTTTTAGTATTCCATCAGGAGTATATTTCCTCTGCAGGGTAGAAATGCTTACCGGATCCACGCCAACGTCCAGTGTGCCAGCCATTGGGGTCAGTATCTTCAAGTGTAGTTGCTCATCTCCTTGTGGTGTCTCTGGGACATTTAGCTGATGTAGTGTTCTCACTGGGTGTTCCTTGCAAGATTTTTTGCCTTGAGATCCGGCGTTGTTGGTGGGAGACATAGCCACGCTGGGTATAGTAACTGAAGCAGAGTCTGTGCTGCTGTTGTTGAATAAATGTAAAAAGTAAACTGCTGGTGCTCTATTGAGTAGGGATTGTAGAAGGCATTCGAGCTTACTGAAACAGTGATTAGCATTTTGTAAACATGTTCCTTCTATGGCTGCCATTTCCTGCATGGTCGTTGGGAAAGCCTAGGCTTAGTAGTATGTGGTGGCGCAGACGTAAATTAAAGATCTTGCTGTCCCAAGGAATATTGATGAGACCTATCGGTCTTGCAAGATAAATCCTCGGATTACCAAGGGGGTAGCGCTGCCTGTAATTAGCCGCCGCTCCAGGCCCTTATCGTCCGTTCAAGAGCTCAGGTGTCAAATATACAGCTGCAGAGGTAATGATGGGCTCTGTGTAGAGCTTATAAGTGATATAATAATCAGGGATGACTCTGTGGCTGTAGGATGTAGCCTGTTTTCGGCGGATTCAAGGCTGGTCAGCCGGAGCTCCTAAAAGTGCGACTGGTTAGGATCGCTAGTTGAACATGTCCCCCAGTTTTGCTTATTTTTAAATAACATTGTACTGATTTTTGGGACTCCTAACCATGCCCCAACGTTTTAGATGCATACTGATGTCTACAGACTTCAGATTGTTTCTGTTTGTATAATGGATCTATTCATATGCAGGAGGGAGGGTCTGCTCTCAGCCCATTTCAGTGAGTGTCCCAGCCTAACCTAATCAACAGTGCTAAGTTGGGAGCTTCTAAGTAAGTTTTTAAAAGGTTTTATACTGGATTTTTATATCACTATTTGTGCATGTTATTCTATATTGTAGTGTCTATTACATGCAGTTAAATGAAAATTTATGTATACTATCCCCTTAAAGGGACATGAAGCCCAACATTTTCTTTTGTGATTCAGATAGAACATCCAGTTGTAAAAAAAAACTTTTCAATTTACTTCTATTATCAAATTTGCTTCATTTTCTTGGTATCCTTAGTTAAAGGAGCAGCAGTGCACAGCTGGGAGCTAGTGTAACACATTGACAAAGCCAATAACAAAAGATATATGTACAGCCACCAATCAGCAGCTAGCTCCCAGTAGTGCATTGCTGCACCTGAGCCTACCCAAGTATGCTTTTCAACAAGGAATACAATGAGAATGAAGCAAATTTGATAATGGAAGTAAATTGGGATGTTTAAAATTGCATGGTCTGTTTGAAAAATGAAAGTAAGTTGGGTTTCATGTCACATAAAAGGCTACAGGATTCCCAAACTGCAGAATGTATGATAGAGAGCTAGTTTAGCTAATGGTTGTCACATTTAGTGGAGAGTCAGACTATGTTACAAACACAGTAAGGATGGTGTGGCTAATCCTATATCACTGTAAAGATAGGGCCAAAACTTACCATAGTTATTGCCAGTGTGACTTAAACAAGGCTACCAATCAATCAGCTGCAGGAACAACTGTGAAAGTCTACAGTAAGGTAAATAAAAAAGTTAAAGGGACATAAAACAAGTTGGGATAGAGACAAAATATAATAATATGTACAGTACTTTAATTACTTTATCTGCAAATTTATATTGCAGTGCCTACCGTCTCGCCATTTACCCTTTCATTTAAAGGGACACTGAACCCAAATTTTTTATTTTGTGATTTAGATAGAGCATGCAATTCTAAGCAACTTTCTAATTTACTATTATTATCAAATTTTCTTCATTCTCTTGGTATCTTTATTTAAAAAGCAAGAATGTAAGTTTAAATGCAGGTCCATTTTTTGGTGAACAACCTGGGTTGTTCTTGCTGATTGGGGGATACATTCACCCACCAATAAAAAAGTGCTGTCCAGTGTCTGCACCAAAAAATAGCTTAGATACATTCTTTTTCAAATAAAGATAGCAAGAGTACAAATAAAAATTGATAATAGGAGTAAATAAGAAAGTTGCTTAAAATTGCATGCTCTATCTGAATCACGAAAGAATACATTTGTGTTCAGTGTCCCTTTAAGTTTCCGAATTGTACAGCTCTAACTCCCCCCACACATTTCACTTCTATGGATGTATCTATACCTACCATTGTCTGGAAAGAATGCAGAAGTAACACAGTGATTATCTGCTGGAGCATGCCTAGAAGCAAATAAGATGCTGTGAAATACAATGACTTTGTTTCTGATGCTAAACACTGATAAGGGGGGTGGATCAGAAACTCCAGACCGCATTTGGCTTAGTTTTGAAAATGATTTTAAAATTCTTGCCAGCAATTTTTTAAACAATTTTTTTATGCAAACTATTTTTTACTTAAAGGACCAGTCAACACAGTAGATTTGCATAATCAACAAATGTAAGATAACAAGACAATACAATAGCATTTACTCTGAATTTCAAATAAGTAGTAGATTTTTTTCTAACAAATTTCAAAGTTATGTATATTTCCACTCCCCCTGTACCATGTGATAGCAATCAGCCAATCACAAATGCATATACGTATAGTCAGTGAATTCTTGCACATGCTCAGTAGGAGCTGGTGACTTAAAAAGTGTAAATATAAAAGAATGTACACATTTTTTTTAATGGAAGTAAATTGGAAAGTTATTTAAAATTACATGCTGTATCTGAATCATGAAAATTTAATTTGACCTGAGTGTCCCTTTAATTAGCCCTTTTAGGATATGCACAGATCTCAACCTGTTTTATGGCACTTTAAATGGATAGAAAGGTCAAAACTAAAATGTTTAAAATGTCATTGATGCTCAGAGAGCTGGCACTGGTATGTATTGCCTGTGTGTGTCATACAAGTTACTGCTGACTCTCTGAGATGCGGTGTTTGAATACTGGTGCTCTGGCCCTCACTATTGTGTGTATGTGGCTGGAAAAACCGCAATAACTTTAATTAGAAACATTTTGGCTAATGGAAGTATATTGCAAAAATGCTTCTATTTAAAAATTGAAATGCAAAAATGCACTTTTCAGTTTTGACTTTGTGTCCTTTTTAAAGGGATAGGAAACCCAAAGATTTTATTTTGTGATTCAGACAGAGCATACTATTTTTTTTTTAAAAGTTATTATCAAATTTTCTTTGTTTCCATGATTTTCTGTGTTGAAGAGATACCAAGGTAGGCATCTGAGGCACTCCATGGCAGGAAATAGTGCTGCTATCTAGTGCGCTTGCAAATGGTAAACATTCTAGCAAAACTACTGCCATATAGTGCACAAGAAATAGGCAGGCTCCTAAGCATACATCCCTTCTTTTCAGCATAAGATACAAAGAGAACAAAGAAAAATGTATAATTACATTAGAAAGTTGTTTAAATTGCATGCTCTATCTGAATTATGAATGAAAAATGTCGGGTTTCAGGGGCGAAACTACAGGGGGTGCAGAGGTTGCAATGGCGACTGGGCCCCCAAGGGTGGGGGCCCAGCTTAAAAAACGCTAAAAACGTCAACAATAAAAAACGTTGACCTGCCACTGCCTGCACTGAGATCATGTGAGTGTGACATGATGCTTCACTAGTGTCTCTGACTACAGGGGTTAGTGTTTCTGTTTTACCCATTGGTGTTTATGTGTGTGTGTATGTATGTGTATGTATGTATGTGTGTGACTGTGTGTGTATTTATGTATGTATGTGTCTGTGTGTGTATGTATGTATGTGTCTGTGTGTGTATGTTTGTGTGTATGTATGTATGTGTGTGTATGTTTGTGTGTGTGTGTGTATGTATATGTGTGTGTGTGTATGTTTGTGTGTGTGTGTGTGTGTATGTATGTATGTGACTGTGTGTGTATTTATGTATGTATGTGTGTGTATGTTTGTGTGTGTGTGTGTATGTTTGTGTCTGTGTGTGTATGTATGTATGTATGTGTCTGTGTGTGTATGTTTGTGGAACCAGCAAATTACACACTTTGTTACTACCAAGGATAGGCACAGACAAAGGCTGTGGCTGACATTTTCCAAAGTATAGATCTTAGTGAAGGACACCAAGGTACATTTGAAATTAAAAACATTATTTTATAGTGCTTGGTGTTATTATAAAGATGTAGATACCACTGATTTTATACCCAGCCCTCCTTTAGCCATACACATGTGTCAGTGTCACTACTGTGACATTATATAGTGCTGGGTGTTATACTGATGCAGATACCACTAATTCTATAACCAGCCCTCCTCTGGCTATACCCATGAGTCAGTGTCACTACTGTGTCATTATATAGTGCTGGGTGTTATTATACTGATGCAGATACCACTGATTCTATAACCAGCCCTCCTCTGGCTATACCCATGTGCCAGTGTCACTACTGTGTCTTTGTATAATGCTGGGTGTTATTATACTGATGCAGATACGACCGACCCTATAACCAGCCCTTGTCTGGCTATACTCATGTGCCAGTGTCACTACTGTGTCATTATATAGTGCTGGGTGTTATTATACTGATGCAGATACTACTGATTCTATAACCAGCCCTTGTCTGGCTATATGCATGTGCCAGTGTCACTACTGTGTCTTTGTATAGCGCTTGGTGTTATTATACTGATGCAGATACCACTGACCCTATAACCAGCCCTTGTCTGGCTATACGCATGTGCCAGTGTCACTACTGTGTCATTATATAGAGCTGGGTGTTATTATACAGATGCAGATACACATCCAGTATTTCACTAAGGCTTTATTTATTCCATAACTTATCACCCAATATCGCTAGCAGTCTCTTGGCAAGCCACTAACTTTATTTACACTACTTATTTTTTTTATTCCTATTATTTATTCAGAAAGAAAAGCTATACTAAGGTTGTGGCGGACACTGCAAGGGCTAGTCACGGACACCAGTGTCCGTGTACGGACACCTTGCCTATCCCTGGTTACTACAGCATGGGGGGGGGGCAGGGGTAAACAGTGTCAGTCTATACAGTACCACTATATACAGTACGGGGGGCTGGACCATGTCACAGACTACTGTGGTCACTTTATAAAGTACTGGGGCGGGTAGGGTCAGGCCAACCATCTCACCGGCAGATTACAGACTGTGTCACTGACTCACTATATACAGTACTGGTGGGTTAAACAGTGTCACTATATACAGTAATAGGGGTCACACCATCTCACAGACTGTGGGCACAGGGTACCTCCTTTTGCAGACGTAATCTGATTCACTATTTTTTCTGTGTTAAATGTAAAAAAAAAAAGAAGAAAAAAAAGATATGTATCAAATTCACTTTTTTTGGGGGGGCCTTCTTAGATTCTTGCACCTGGGCCCTGCGGCTTCTAGTTACGCCTCTGTCGGGTTTCATATACCTTTAACATTCTAAATGAAATTAGAGTTTATAATAATTTTATTATTGTCATAATTTATTAATAGTTTAGGAAGTTGGACCCTTTTTGATATTTTGTGTCCTCTTAAAAGCGCACACTCTTCCCTCTATGCCTGTAAAGACTGCATTTTTTTAGGATGCCTGCTGTAGGTGGGGTGACCCCAGATCAAGCCTAATAGACTTCCTGGTCCATAAGCTATGTGCCCATATAGGACATAACCTATAGCCATTGTCAGCTTTATGCTACAGCAGACCTCAGGTAAAAGTAACCCAATCTATTTTACAGCTATTTCACTGGAATGTTGGGTGAATATTGGACATCTGGCGTTCTTACGTTCTTTGGGAGTTGGCAGTGTAAGTGCATATTGTGAATTCTATATATACAATTCTTCAAGTATAGTTCTATCTGTGTATCAATCTTCAGCTTTTTGGTCCCTGTGCACACAGGCTCTGCTAAATGGTTTCTGCAGCATTTGCTGGCCTGTGACGTCACGTCTGAGCTTTCTGGCTTCGCGTTCCATGTCCTAATGTCCCCGCCGGGCTCCCGTTCGCTGCCAGTCCTCCACTAGGTGGGCTTTGCTGTGAGGTGACACCGGGGTCCCGGCGGGCGGTATAGGCCTGGCTGGGGGCTATTCCGTTAGCCGCCACCATGAAGAAGGACGTGAGGATCCTGTTGGTGGGAGAACGTGAGTAAATAGTTTTTCTCCTCTCTTAATTTTACTGAGGCCTTTACCTTCATGTGCATTAGCGTAATGTTAATTAACCCCTCAACTGTCAGAGGGTTGCATTGCACTACTATCTAGTAGTAGTAGTAAGGGGGTGAATGCCCTTCACACTTGTGTCCTTGCACAGTTTGGGTCTCTTCTGCAGAGAGACTGGCAGGTTTCTGCTGCAGAGAGACTGGCAGGTATCTGCTGTAGAGGGGGACTGGCAGGTATCTGCTGTAGAGGGGGACTGGCAGGTATCTGCTGTAGAGGGGGACTGGCAGGTATCTGCTGTAGAGGGGGACTGGCAGGTATCTGCTGTAGAGGGGGACTGGCAGGTATCTGCTGTAGAGGGGGACTGGCAGGTATCTGCTGTAGAGGGGGACTGGCAGGTACCTGCTGTAGAGGGGGACTGGCAGGTACCTGCTGTAGAGGGGGACTGGCAGGTACCTGCTGTAGAGGGGACTGGCAGGTATCTGCTGTAGAGGGGACTGGCAGGTATCTGCTGTAGAGGGGACTGGCAGGTATCTGCTGTAGAGGGGGACTGGCAGGTACCTGCTGTAGAGGGGGACTGGCAGGTACCTGCTGTAAAGGGGGACTGGCAGGTACCTGCTGTAGAGGGGAACTGGCAGGTATCTGCTGTGGAGGGGGACTGGCAGGTATCTGCTGTGGAGGGGGACTGGCAGGTATCTGCTGTGGAGGGGGACTGGCAGGTATCTGCTGTGGAGGGGGACTGGCAGGTATCTGCTGTGGAGGGGGACTGGCAGGTATCTGCTGTGGAGGGGGACTGGCAGGTATCTGCTGTAGAGGGGCCGACAGACAGGCGCATATTGCTTTTAGAAGTTATGTAGCTGTTAATGTAGGGGTCTAGAAATGTATCCTTAATAGTTTTAGCTAATACTATCTATGTAATATGTCTGTTATTGAGATATCTAAACATCCATATATCTGTCATGAAAGTTCATAGAGCAACAAGTTTGTATGTTACAGGTTCAGAGACCAGTAGCTGGCTTCCAATGGTATCTAGGCAAGGATGTATCTGCTAGGTATATGCAATATGATGTTTGGCAGCAAATGAATGCCGAAGATGGCAGCCGACAGATGCATTCAGCTTTTTTCGGAGCTGAATCATGAATGCACATGCCTAGTATTTGCTATAGAAGTATCCAAAAGGAGATGTATCAAAATGGTTTATTGACAGCTATCATCTGCTCTAGAGGTGCCTAGGCAGGTCTCTATCTATAGTAGAGATTAAACTGATAGTCTAGTCAATATCATGATTCAGACAGAGCATGCAATTTTAAGCAACTTTGTAATATATCAATTTTTCTTCATTCTCTTGGTATCTTTATTTGAATGTAAGCTTAAGAACGGCCCATTTTTGGTTCAGCACCTGGGAAGCGCTTGCTGAATGGTGGCTACTTTTAGACACCAATCAAAAAGCGCTACCCAAGTGCTGAACCAAAAATGGGCTGGCTCCTATGCTTACATTCCTGCTTTTTCAAATAAAGATACAAAGAGAATGAAGAAAAATTGATAATAGAAATAAATTAGAAAGTTGCTTTAAATTGCAGGCTCAATCTGAATCATGAAAGTTTAATTTTGACTAGACTATTCCTTTAACCAACACGCATTTATATACTAGATTTTTTATACTAGTTAACTATTTGTTATGGAAAAAAACTGTGAGCTTTACTGTCTCTTTAACAGAATTTAATATGTACATTAATATTTATCCATCTATTTGTCATAAAGATGCATAATTAGGCAGCTTTCAAAAAGCTAGCTGTCTCTCGTGGACGAGTTTAGGGAAGGATTTTATAAAGTTCATAATATTTTATTTTCCTGGTGGTATCTGATCAGCTATATATGATAGCAGTTCTTAAACAGGTATTTCATTGGGGTGTTACATATGTTATAGAGTGACAATGTCATAGATGTATTTGTACAGACAAAAGTTAATTGTAAGCATTATCCAGTCACATAGGTAGCTGATAATTTATTTCCATACATCTGTTAATACTTACATGATTGTGACACCATAATTACTCTTTTAACATTATCGTATATTAGTATGAAAATACTATAACGGCTTTATAAACAATGTGGAATGTAATTTGTGTTAGTAATTAGAGTTTTCTATTAAACCCCACTAAAAATTGATATAAATATTTAGAATCCAGCAATAAAAACTGAAAAAACATTTAGTGTTATAATAATCATAAGGCGTGGGGGGTGCTCATTGTCCAAGTAGTCAATTATACAAAAGGAAAAGAGAAAAGTGGACAATTCTGAGCACTTACAATGTATGTAATACATATACTATTGTTGGCAAGGGGAATCCCAACAAAGGTGAAAAAATATATACAACTTAACATTTATTATTAATAAATAAAAGGATGAATCAAATAATGTGTGCATTAAAACTTAGAATAAAAATAAGGAGTATCAGTAGTTCGCAAAGGAGGCACAAATTGTAAAGTCAAATAAGGGAGACCACACAGACTGGCACAAACCAAGGCACTAGGGTGCTGCAAGAAACTAAATCTAAAAAAAGAGGATTGACCTCACAACAATTAAGTTGACTACAGTGCAAAGCAGATAAGTTCCGGTCTGTGTAGTAGCTATGAATAATAAACTATTAGTATAGGTCTTGGCGAAGGCCAGTAGTCGCTACTATTGCAGATATTGATTCTGTTTCTCATAGCTATTGTATAACCTATACTAATAGTTTATTAGTCATAGCTACTACACAGACCGGCACTTACCTGCTTTGCACTGCAGTCAGCTTAATTGTTGTGAGGTCAATCCTCTTTTTTTAGATTTCGTTTCTTGCAGCACCCTAGTGCCTTGGTTTGTACCAGTCTGTGTGGTCTCCCTTATTTGCCTCCTTTGCGAACTACTGATACTCCTTATCATTTTTATTCTAAGTTTTAATGCACACATTGTTTGATTTATCCTTTTATTTATTAATAATAAATGTTAAGTTTTATATATTTTTTTTCACCTTTGTTAGGATTCCCCTTGCCAACAATAGTATATGTATTACATACATTTTTGAGTGCTCAGAATTGACCACTTTTCTCTTTTCCTTTTGTATATTTATAGACAAAGTTGCTGTTATGCCATGTGTGTTACCACTGTGCATTGATAATCAGTTGGTGACTCATGACCAACAGTGATAATTGTACACTAATACTTGTTGACACAGTTCAAATGTACTCGCTAGGAAACAAATCCAGAGTAAGCTAAAAGTTAAAGAAAAATTCAAAGGTATATGGCTTTCTGGCTCCTGGGATTTTTCAAGCTCGGCTGTAGAGCTGTTTTTTTTTCTTTATTTAAAATTCCCAACCATATTATTTTTACATGATTGTGACACCATACTTACTGAATTAACATTATCATTGTATTACTATGAAAATACTATAACGGCTTTATAGACAATGTTGCTGTTATGCTATGTGTGTTACCACTGTGCATTTATAATCAGTTGGTGACTCTTGAACAACAGTGATAATTGTACACTAATACTTCTTGACAGTGAACAAGTATTATCAGCTGCCCTCCACAAAAATACTGGATGACCAATGGGTGATCCAGTTAATTAGAACTCATATCAAACCCCATGACAAACCTAAGGTGAAAATGTTCTAATTTGTTATGATGTCTTTCTTTGGGCACAATGATCTAAACTTCATTAACATGGATACATATCACACTGCCCCTCACATGGACAGACCTCATGGAATTATTATTTTTAATAAAGATGCTTACTAAATGCAGATTTTTACAGGCAGAGTTTGCTCCTGGCACTGATCTCAACATTTTTAAACACATACAAAACAAATTGCTCTGTTTTAAGAGTAATTTGTCTTGCATTTGTTTCTAGTTTCATAAATATGTATTTTTCTTTCACTTTAATAAGTGCAATGTACATTTTGTAACAAACTTGCCAACCTACATTCACGAAATGGAACCTAAAGGCATACTATGTGCTTTAGATAATTCCAATACCAATTGCAAGAAAACTTCTTAGCCACCCAAGGAACACCCTGGTCCAGGCTACTCACCAATTCTGCAATACTCATGTCACAATAGAAATACACTATAGGATAGGGCTCAAAATTGCCACTAGCCATTGACGAGTGGAAATTTTACAGTGGCGAGTGAAAGTTAGTGAGTGATTGTCTACAAATATTATCTAAAGGGATATTATATATACATGAAAGGGCAAGGATATGTTATTCCTCTAGGGCTATAGGGACCCCATTAGTGCTTAAACTGTTTCTTCTGAGAGGGTAAAATGGGGTAGAGAGCGATTGGAGAGGAAAAGTTAAAGAGGAGAAAAAGATAGCATTAAGAGTGAAGAGAGAAATAGTTTAAAGAGAAGATATGGTCTGAAAGAGATTGAAGAGAGGAGGGAGTGAAGAAAAATAGATTATAGGTATAAAACAAATTTTCCAGGTCTGCTATGACCTCACATTAATGTCAACACTCTCTGCTTTCTCTCAGTTCAACAACTTCCTTTTTCGGTCCAGCTGTTGTCCTCCCCAGAACCCTAGTTGATGTTGCTTACTGCTATGCACTTATGTTTGTTAATTTATTACTGTTTGTAGCATTATTTAATTTATTGTATAAAACAAAACAATATTAAAAATTACTGCACAATAAGGTGTTTGACATTGGCTAAACATATGCAAAGAGGGGTTGGGTTAGTGGGAGTGGTATTTGTGGGTAGTGGGTGTGGTATGGGTTGGATCAAGAGTGGAGAGTAACATTTTGGACTGGCTAGTAGCTTAGGGCTTGAAATTTTGAGCCCTGCTATAGGGCTAAAAATATGTGGACACCCCCATTAATTATTGAGTTCAGGTGTTTCAGCCACACCCATTGTTAACAGATGCATAAGCAATAGTGACAGTACAGAGTTCAATGACTTTAAACGTGGCACTGTCATAGACTGACACCTTTTCTATAAGTCAGTTTGCGAAATGTCTGCCCTTCTAGGTGTACCCTGGTTAACTGTAAGTGCTATTATTGTGAAGTGGAAGCATCTAGGAGGAGTAAAAGCCCAGACACAAAGTGGTAAATTAGACAAACTCACAGAGAGGGGCTGCCTATCATCGGTTGCATCACTCACTACAGAGTTCCACACAGCCTCTAGAAGCAACATCAGCACAATAACTGAGTGTTGGGAGCTTCATGAGATGGGTCTACCTGGTCAAGCAGCTGTATACAAGCTTTAAATCAACATGAGCAATGCCAAGTGTCAGCTGGAGTGGTGTAAAGCAGTGTTTCTCAACTCCATATTTTCTTGATCACTTAACTAGTGTACAGGTTAAATAATCAGCATTTCAGTGACCTTGGTTGCTAAGCTGCTAATTATTTCACCTGTGCTCTAGTTAAGAATCCATGAAAATATGGCAGGTTATGGGTACTTGAGAGTTGGAGTTGAGAAAGACTGGTGTAAAGCATGCAACCATTGGTCTCTGGAGCAGTGAAAATGCCAGGAGAACGCTACCTACCAGAAAGTATAGTGTCTACTGTAAAGTTTAGACGCGGTTAATAGTCTGGGGCTGTTTTTCAGAGTTTGGGCTAGGCCACTTAGTTCCAGTAAAGGGTCATCTTAAAGGGACACTGTACCCACATTTTTTTTCTTTCATGATTCAGATAGAGCAGGCCATTTTAAGCAACTTTCTAATTTACTCCTTTTATCAATTTTTCTTTATTCTCTTGCTATCTTTATTTTAAAAGCAGGAATGCAAATCTTAGCAGCCAGCCCATTTTAGGTTCAGCACCATGGATAGCGCTTGCTTATTGGAGGCTGACATTTACCCTTCAATACGCAAGCATAACCCAGGTTTTCAACCAAAAATGGTCCGGCTCCTATGCATCACATTCCTGCTTTTTAAATAAAGATAGCAAGAAAAAGAAGAAAAATGGATAATAGGAGTAAATTAGAAAGTTGCTTAAAATTGCATGCTCTATCTGAATCATGAAAGAAATAATTTGGGTTTAATGTCCCTTTAATTCTGCAGGATACAAAGACATTCTAGACAATTGGGTGCTTACAATTTTGTGGGAACACTTTGGGGAAGTCCCTTTCCTGTTAAAATATGGCTGTGTTTCTGTGCACAAAGGGAGGTCCATAAAGACATGGTTTGGTGGGGTGGAACTCAAGTGTTGCACAGAGCCCTGACCTCAACCTCATTGAACACCTTTGGGATGATTGCTGTTGGCAAATATTCCCTACACATACACTCCAAAATCTTGTAGAAAGCCTTCCCAGAAGAGTTGCGGCTGTTATAGCTTCAAACGGGACCAACTCCATAATAATGCTCATGATTTTGGAATGGGATGGTCCAAAAAGCTCAGGTGTGATGGTCAGGTGTTCACTTACTTTGGGCCATATAGTGCAGTGTTTGATTTTCCTGAGCTCCAATGATGCCCCAGAAAATGAAACTTGGTGTTTAAATTTTGTGGTCTCATATCGTGCACTGTTATTTGTGTTCTCACTGCCAAATGAATGTGCTAGTGGATCACTAACGGGTGTGCTAATAGTTGGCGGTGGCAGGCAGGGGAACCCACACATTGTGTGTATCGCTGTGGATGTGGTGCATCATACAATGACAGCCAAGGGTGGACTTACTGATCGGATGCAACAGTTGACACAGCTTCTACAGCTTGTATTGCTTACCGCTCCTCCCACACCAGTCTTCTCTTGTAAAAGCCTGCACTCTATCTAGTGCTTGTGTTACACTACATATACCCTTGTACTGTGAACTGGCTTCTACATAGAGAAGAGGTTACATGTGGGAGGTGCCTGGTGTGATGCAGGCTGAAGAAGATGTCTCCTCTGTTGCTCTGGTGAACAACCTTTTTTTACTGTTTTTTTTTGTTTTTGTTTTTTTATCATAATACAGACTTGGCAAAACACATCAGTTCTCCATATACGCTTTGCTCCTTTTTTTTTAAACTTATTTTTAATAACACTTCTACAGTACAAAAATTCTCTTTTACATCTATGTGTTTGGCATCTTGTTGACTTGCCTGGTGATTTGGTATGTATGCACCATGTCATTTATGCTTGTACACAAAAGTGTACACACCAGTCAACCGCTTTTAAATAAAAATATATACAACATTACTGATATTGTACCTGTCATGATAATAATTCAGATTCCACCATCTCAAGTTATTGTCTTGATTTCCTCACTCATATGCAGGCAGGAAATTCTGATGTTATAAGTGCTTGGAAATAGGAAATATAAAATATAATTTTACAGTTGGTGCTGCATGCAACCTAGGTGAAGTGGAGAATATTCGCCTTTGGTAGCACAGAGCCCGGCTGCAGTGGGGGAAGTGGCAGTCAGGCAGATGTGGGGTGGTGCCGTGGAGGATGCCATGGATTATTATTTGCTTCTGTTGCCTTGACACCTGGCTTATCGAGCTCTTCATTAAAGGGACATTAAACACCTCAAGATATTAATATAACTTGTTTAATTACATGTAGGAAAACAACTTTGCAATATACTTTCATTATTTATTTTGTTCTCCTTTCCTGTAATTTACTTCTGAATACGACAGGCTTTCCAATTCATGTTAAACATGGAAGTGCAGACACCGCTATATCCCACACAGTTATTGGTTGCACACTCTAGTAATCCATTTATAACCAATCCTAATTGGTCTCAGCAGGAAAGGTAACCTAAGTTATAATATGGCAGCGCCCACTGCTTTATGGGCATTAGAATGTTACCCTTAACTTTGAACAACTAATATAATTGTACACATTATTCTCAGGCTAATCTTTGCTTTGAATGCAACATTCAAGCAGTGATTTATTTAATGTTTAAAGTGCTATAAAACATGTTCAGATCTGTGCATATCCAAAAAAAGGGCTAATAAAGTAAAAATAGTTTGCATAAAAAAAATGTTTAAAAATTGCTGGCAAGTATTTTAAAATAATTTTCAAAAATAAGCAAAATGAGTTACATAGCTATGCTGTCTGGAGAAGTCTGATCCACCCACCCTTATCAATGTTTAGCATCAGAAACACAGGCATTGTATTTCAACTGAGTTCACAGCAGCTTATTTGCTTCTTAGTCAGCTCCAGCAGACTTTGAGTGTTAAAGTCTTGCATTCTACCAAAGCAAAGGTGGATATAGATACAGCCATATAAGGAATTGTGTGGGGGGAGTTAGAGCTGTACAATTCAGAAGCTTAAAAGAAAGGGTTAATGGCGAGGCACTGCAGTTTAAATTTGCAAGTAATTAAAGTACATATTATTATATTTTGTCTCTATCCCAACTTGTTTTTTTAAAAAAATTAAATATTTTTATTACATTTTTTCTTTTAACAACGAGTGTACATATAATAAGAATTTTCATTTGGTATCAACGTACAAGGAATATCAGTAGTAATACAATTGTGAAGACATTGTAACATGAGGTTTCTTAGAGTTCTTGTATAGGGTTTGAGAGTCCATATAAACATATCGTATTTGTCCTCTTGGGATGGGATACTGCAGTATTGGTGGTACAGAGACAGTTCAGTTATTTACCTAATGGGAAGATACTTTGAACAGTACAAAAATAAAGAATACATAAAACAGTTCAGGCTTTCTCCATATGGCATTTGCATAGTTGCTAAGCGTCTGAGCACATCATTTTTATTACACACAATTAAAGGTAATTCGGGGTGCTCTTTGTTCCCATATGAAAATTATGTCGGAAATAAAGTCTTGTTTGCCTGCAAAAGTGTAGTATCCCAACTTGTTTTATGTCCCTTTAATGCATGAGAGTAAACGTTTGACTTTATTTTTACAGCCAGAGTTGGGAAGACATCGTTGATCATGTCTCTGGTCAGTGAAGAATTTCCAGAAGAGGTAAGCCATATAAAGTTTTATGCATGTTTTTTAAACATGCATAAAACTGATTGTTTTATAAAACTGGGTTAATGATTATGGGTAATCTTGTACATATTAGATTATTGTTCTAAGTCTCAGAGACAAACAAGAGCTTTGCCAAACTGATTTTTTAATTTTATTTTAAACACTTTATTTATAGAAAAGAATCCAAGACATACATGGCAAGAACAGTCACATAAGTATAAATGTTTCGATGTGAACATATACATAATAAAAAGTAAAAGCAGAGAAAAGACCATATTACAAAGCATAATACATAAATGGGTTTTTCATGCATGTACTTGGACTCAATTTTTTCAAGACCATTTTTTTTACAAACAAACAATGAAAAACATATCAACTATAATAACAAAAAGAAACAAAAATCAACAAACAGTCATACTTACCCAGAGCACCTCCGGATCCCCCCCCCCTCCAGCCGACACACCAATCACATGTACAGGATAGACCATTAACCGGCCTGATTAGAGGATAGACACCAATTGCCTCTAAGTTTTTCATTTAGGACATACTGGCTGTTTTTAAAGGGCAAAATAACTCTGTCTCTCACTACGTCTGGTAAATAAAACAGATAGATCTACCATTTAAGGAGAAATCTCTTCACTCTTTTCTCAGGGTCTCCCCTCGTGTCTGTCTGTTCAATCAACATCTGAGTATGTACTGTCCTGAGTAACTGCTGAAACGGTAGAGACCGACCACCCACCCACTCCCTTAGGATGATCTGCTTAGCTAGCATGAGGACTGTGGTTATGAAGGCATCATACTTATATGTCAAGTCTCTGGATGTCAAAAAAATCACATGTTGCGCCGTGAGGGACACCTTTTGTTTAGTTAATTTGGTTAGCCAGTATGAAATTTTTTGCCAGAACCTCTGCACTTTGGGACACTCCCACAGCAAATGAATCCAAGTAGGTGATTCACGGCTGCATTTATTACATAGATTTTTTGCCCCCTGAACCCATTTGGCACGCATACCAGGAGTGATATAGGCTTGGTGCAATAGTTTCAAGTTCGATTCTCTCAATTTTGCAGAAATAGTACTTTGGTTTGCCCTCTCAAGGCTCGCAGTGATCAACGTAGTGTCAACCCCTAAGTCCCCGAAGTGTGACCATTTAGAAACAATCCCACGTAAGGCGGAATTCTCAAAATGACGGAGCAGTAGATTATATGTATGCGAAAGCCTGTAAGATCCCAGCCTTGCCAAAGCACAAAGGCTATCTAAGTTGGAGGGACCTTTGGACAACAGTCCCCCCGAGACCAATGTAGAAATGTAATGTCTGCATTGGAAGTATGCAAATTTATGAGTGTGCGGGGCCAAACTGATTGTTTTATAAAACTGGGTTAATGATAAGAGATTTACTAGAAATTGGCTGAATCTTCAAACTGCCCACCGGGAAACCCCTTCTCCTCTCACCTACTTCTTCCCCCAGGTTTTTTTTTCCCTTTGAGGAGGCTGCTTTTCTTAGAGTTCTGCTCTGCTACTTTTCTTTTTCTCTTACGACTTTATAAATTCCTTTAAAACTCATTTGGATCTCTCTGACCACTCCAATGGTTTTACCATGTTTCCTGCTGCTTGAGTGCCAGGGACAGTAAACACTAAACTCTCATGATTCAGAATTTTAAACAACTTTCCAAATTACTTCCATTATCTAATTTGCTTAATTCTCTTTGTATCCTTTGTTGAAAAACCTAGGTAGGCTCAGGAGCAGCAAAGCACTACTGGGAGTTAGCTGATTGGTGGATGCACAAATATGCCTTTTGCCAAAGGCACTTCCAATGTGTTCAGCTAGCTCTCCGTAGCTCATTACTGCTACAATGAATGATACTAAGAGAATTAAGCAAATTTTATAATAGAAGTAAATTAGAAAGTTGTTAACCCCTTCACTACTGGGACTTTCAGTGAAGAACTTATCTTAAATAAGTCTGTGAAACAATAATAACCCCCCATAATGATAAAATTTTACATATTTTATTGTGAACTAAAAAAAGTGTATTGGCAATATTTTTGAGCTTATTATTCAAATATATAATTTAGAATTTGGGTAATTTTCTGTCAAACATCCTATGTGACAACACTTTCTAATTTATTCCTATTATCAAATTTTTTTTGTTCTCTTGCTATCTTTATTTGCAAAAGCAGGAATGTAAAGCTTAAGAGCCGGCCCATTTTTGGTTCAGCACCCTGGATAAGGCTTGCTGATTGGTGGCTGCATTTAGCCACCAATTAACAAGCGCTATCGAGGTGCTGAACCAAAGATGGGCCAGCTCGTAAGCTTACATTCCTGCTTTTTCAAATAAAGATAGCAAGAGAACAAAGAACATGGGATAATATGAGTAAATAAGAAAGTTGTTTAAAAGTGCATGCTCTACCTGAATCATGAAAGAAAAAAAATTGGGTTCAGTATCCTTTTAACTCAGGGCTGTTGTATTCTGGGGAATGCTGACACCCTGGTTGCGAATAACTGGTTTGGAAGAACATTTAGCTTGTTCTGTTATGTGTTAGAATCACCATCAATGTCTTTATTGAGCTATGTTTATCTTCTATTCGAGGTTCCTGCACGAGCTGAGGAAATTACAATCCCTGGTGATGTTACTCCAGAGAGGATCCCAACACACATTGTGGACTATTCTGGTACTTTATTCTGTTTCTCTATATGTCCATCAGTAATTACACTTTTATTAAAGGAACACTTCTTCAATAGCATTGTGCCATTTGCTAACTAAACCAGGACTTGCCACCCGGCTGGCAAGATATTCTGTGGAGAACACTGATTACGTATTCTACATTCTAATACAATGGCTCAAATTATTCATCCAAAGGTGTAAAGGATTATTTTTAATATGTAAGTTGCTACTATTTTGTTCTATTAGCCAGTAATATATTTTCATTTGATCAATTTGTAGAAGCTGAACAAACAGATGAACAACTGTATAATGAGATCTGTAAGGTAAGAGAAGTGTATTATTTTTCTATTGGATTTATTTTAATACATAGCTAGACATGCTTGATATTAAATGGACATGAACCCTAGTTTTGTTTTTACTATTCATACAATTTTAAACAACTTTCCAATTTAATTTTATTATCACATTTGCTTTATTCTCTTAATATCCTTTGCTGAAGGAGCAGCATTGCACTACTGACAGCTAGCTGAGCACATCTAATCAGCCAATCACAAGAGACAAATGTGTGCAGGCACCAATCACCAGCTAGCTCCCACTAGTGTAGGATATGTACAAATTATTTTTCAACAATGGATATCAAGAGACAAAGTGCATATGATAATAGAAGTGAATTTAAAAGTGTTTTAAAATAACATGTTCTATCTGAATCATGCAAGATTAATTCTGACTTTCCTATCCCAGACATAGCTTTATAGCTGGCTCAAAATGTAATTGTAGAAATCAAGTCAGTAGGTCAACCAACACAGAATTTATTAAATTGAAATTACAGAATTTTTAAGAGTTACAAAGTAAGTGTATTTTCCAAAGAACTATAAATATCCTATCCTAGAGAAAAAACATGTTTAGAGGAAGCTGCCTTCTTTGTACTTTTTGAGAATTTTGAGAATAAAGACATAGCATAAATGTTCCACCTTATAGAATACTTATCCTAATGTAAAGATAGGCAACTTTTACTTATGTGTTTTGGTACAAAATGTAACTTGCGCACAACATCCTGCTGACCACCTTGAATTTACACTTATTCAGCACCTGTTTGTAGTCATCCTGTTACCTTACCTGTGGCCTAGTGCCACCCAAAAAATGAGTGCTTAAAGGGACACAAAACCTAATTTTTTTTATTCAGATACAGTATGCAATTCTTAGCAACTTTCTAATTTACTCCTATTATCTATTTCTCTTGTAAGGTGTATCCAGTCCACGGGTTCATCCTTTACTTGTGGGATATTCTCCTTCCTAACAGGAAGTGGCAAAGAGAGCACACAGCAGAGCTGTCCATATAGCTCCCCCTCTAGCTCCACCCCCCAGTCATTCTCTTTGCCGGCTCTAAGCAATAGGGTCCCTCTCGGAAGGGTAAAGTGAATGTTGTGTTAGATTTGTAGTTTTTGTTCTACAAGCAAAAGTTTGTTATTTTAAATGGTACCGGTTTGTACTAATTACTCTCCTGCAGAAAAGAGATGAAGATTTCTGCAGGGAGGAAAATGATTTTAGCATGTTGTAACTAAAATCCACTGCTGTTCCCACAAAGGACTGAGGAGTACCAGAAAACTTCAGTTGGGGGGAACGGTTTGCAGGTTAGGCTGCAATAAGGTATGTTCAGTCATTTATTTCTAGACAAGACTGTGATAATGCTGGAAAAAGACTTATGAGATCCCCATGAGGGAAGGGTAAGCTTTATTCAGAGACTAAGTATGGAATTGCAAGCTTACAGAACAGGGTTAATTTAGACTGGTTGACACTTTTTTATGGCAAACGGTTTTTACTAGTAAATATCGTTTTTTGAGACACTTTGAGGTTCCTTTGGGTTTCTTTCAGGGGTTGCTACCCACATGGCTATTATTTTAACACTTAGGAGTGTTTCTTTAGGCCTTACAACACCGGAGTAAGGTGGGAGGGGCCTAATTTCGCGCCTCAGATGGGCAGTTAGGCTGACTAGATCTTCATGCTGTTTCACATGGAGGGTCCTGCTGCTCAAACAGTGGAATGGGGATTATGCAGATTTGTCTCCTCAAATACAGTTGGACCAGGAGACCAGAGATTCTCTTCTCTGGTGGTTGTCTCAGGATCACCTGTCTCAGGGAATGTGTTTCCGCAGACCAGAGTAGATCATCGTAACGACCGACGCCAGTCTATTGGGCTGGGGTGCAGTCTGGGACTCCCTGAAAGCTCAGGGCTTATGGTCTTGGGAAGAAGCTCTTCTCCCGATAAACATTCTGGAACTGAGGGCGATATTCAACGCTTTTCAGGCATGGCCTCAGCTAGCTGCGGCCAAATTCATCAGATTTCAGTCGGACAACATCACGACTGTAGCTTACATCAACCATCAAGGGGGAACAAGGAGTCCCCTAGCAATGATGGAAGTAACCAAAATAATCAGGTGGGCGGAGGATCACTCTTGCCACCTCTCAGCAATTCACATCCCAGGAGTAGACAACTGGGAAGCGGATTTTCTAAGTCGTCAGACTTTTCATCCGGGGGAGTGGGAACTCCACCCGGAGGTATTTGCCCAGCTGACTCAGCTATGGGACACTCCAGAATTGGATCTGATGGCGTCCCGTCAGAATGCCAAACTTCCTCTTTATGGGTCCAGGTCCCTGGATCCCCAGGCGGTGTTGATAGATGCTCTAGCAGCGCCTTGGTCCTTCAATCTGGCCTATCTGTTTCCACCGTTTCCTCTCCTTCCTCGTCTGGTTGCCAGAATCAAGCAGGAGAGGGCGTCAGTGATTCTAAAAGGCACCTGCGTGGCCACGCAGGACCTGGTATGCAGACCTAGTGGACATGTCATCCGTTCCACCATGGACTCTGCCAATGAGGCAGGACCTTCTACTTCAAGGTCCTTTCAAACATCCAAATCTAATTTCTCTGCGTCTGACTGGTTGGAGATTGAACGCCTAATTCTATCTAAGCGTGGTTTCTCTGAGTCGGGTATCGATACCCTGATTCAGGCTAGAAAGCCTGTCACCAGGAAAATCTACCATAAGAATTGGCGAAAATATCTTTGTTGGTGCGAATCCAAGGGTTACTCATGGAGTAAGATTAGGATTCCCAGGATTTTGTCTTTTCTCCAAGATGGATTGGAGAAAGGATTGTCAGCTAGTTCCTTAAAGGGACAGATATCTGCTTTGTCTATTCTTTTACACAAACGTCTGGCAGAGGTACCAGACGTTCAAGCGTTTACTCAGGCTAGTCAGAATCAAGCCTGTTTATAGACCTGTGGCTCCGCCATGGAGTCTGAATTTAGTCCTTTCAGTTCTGCAAGGGGTTCCGTTTGAACCTTTACATTCCATAGATATTAAGCTTTTATCTTGGAAAGTTTTGTTTTTGGTAGCTATCTCTTCTGCTTGAAGAGTTTCAGAGTTATCTGCTTTACAGTGTGACTCACCTTACTTGGTGTTCCATGCAGATAAGGTAGTTTTGCGTACCAAACCCGGTTTTCTTCCTAAGGTTGTGTCTAATAAGAATATTAACCAGGAAATTGTTGTTCCTTCTCTGTGTCCTAATCCTTCTTCGAAGAAGGAACGTTTGTTACACAATCTTGATGTGGTTCGTGCTTTAAAATTCTATTTACAAGCAACTAAGGATTTCAGACAAACAACTTCTTTGTTTATCTATTCTGGTAAGAGGAGAGGTCAGAAGGCGACTGCTACCTCTCTTTCCTTTTGGCTGAAAAGCATCATCCGTCTGGCCTATGAGACTGCTGGCCAGCAGCCTCCTGAAACAATTACTGCTCATTCTACCAGAGCAGTGGCTTCCACATGGGCTTTTAAAAATGAGGCTTCTGTTGAACAGATTTGTAAGGCAGCGACTTGGTCTTCACTGCATACTTTTGCCAAATTTTACAAATTCGATACTTTTGCTTCTTCGGAGGCTATTTTTGGGAGAAAGGTTTTACAAGCAGTGGTGCCTTCCGTTTAAGGTACCTGTCTTGTTCCCTCCCTTCATCCGTGTCCTAAAGCTTTGGTATTGGTATCCCACATATAAAGGATGAACCCGTGGACTGGATACACCTTACAAGAGAAAACAGAATTTATGCTTACCTGATAAATTTATTTCTCTTGTGGTGTATCCAGTCCACGGCCCGTCCTGGCTATTAGTCAGGTAGATTTTTAGTTTAAACTACAGTCACCACTGCACCCTATGGCTTCTCCTTTTTCTTCCTAACCTTCGGTCGAATGACTGGGGGGTGGAGCTAGAGGGGGAGCTATATGGACAGCTCTGCTGTTCTCTTGTGGTGTATCCAGTCCACGGCCCGTCCTGGCTATTAGTCAGGTAGATTTTTAGTTTAAACTACAGTCACCACTGCACCCTTTGGCTTCTCCTTTTTCTTCCTAACCTTCGGTCGAATGACTGGGGGGTGGAGCTAGAGGGGGAGCTATATGGACAGCTCTGCTGTGTGCTCTCTTTGCCACTTCCTGTTAGGAAGGAGAATATCCCACGAGTAAAGGATGAACCCGTGGACTGGATACACCACAAGAGAAAGTAGTTTATCAGGTAAGCATAAATTCTGTTTTTTCTTTGTTCTCTTGCTTTGTGTCCCTTTAAATTAAACCCTTATAAGTCACTGGTTTTGAAACCTGTCCTCAGACTTTCCTAACAGGCCATATTTTGGGGATATCTGAACTAGAGCTCAGGTGAAATAATCAGCAAGGTAATCCTGAAAATATGACCTTTTAGGGAGGCAAGTATTTAATGGAAATTCAAAGATGTAGACATGTCATGCTATAATCGGTGACTGCACAATATAGGTCTAGCTGTTCTGAAGCCATTGTGATGTGCAGTGTTATTTGTGCAAGGGACTTTTATTGCAATGCCAACAACACAACATTGTTTAGAATATATAGCTTGTTTTTTTTAAAATATCCCATAGTATTAACAAAAGAGCAAATGGCAATATATGTATAGTGATTGCTGCTAGTTATATGGATGAAACTTTGTCAGGAAGAGCTCATGTGAATAAGATATATATTTTATTGTGAATACATTTTTTAAAACCTGAAGTAAAATGTAGTGATTGTGAATTGGTGTATATTAGGCATGTGCATTAGTTCGTTATTTGGCATTTGTTGTGCAAACAAATTCAAAATAAGGCAGTGACATTTGGCTCCGGGTTTATAAGTGTTAAAGTGCAACACAAATATTTGGATTTTACACAGATATTTGTGTATTGCACTTTAACACTAATAAACCCAGCGCCACAAATAGCTAAATGGCGCTGCCCGCAGCCATATATGGCATTCATTGTGAAACAAATGCTGTATAATGAACTGATGCCTGGTTTATGTAATGCTCTACTCACAGTGATTTTCCGCAAAAATAAATAATGGTATTTGATTTTCTCTCACCCAATCATTGATTACACAGTTAGTTAGTGAACTACAGTTACTGACTTCTGCATAGTACTCAAATTATTTGCTGTGAATTCTCTAATGGGTAAAGTCAGTTGTCTCATTTCAGGGTTTCTCTGAGGGAGATATAATATTTACTTACTATAATACTAAAGATTGTTTTTCTTAACGGAAACTGCTTTTTTTTAAACAAAAATATATATTTATATTAATAAATGCATCATTTGTTTTTAAGGCAAATGTTATCTGCATAGTGTACGCTGTAAACAATAAGAACTCGATTGACAAGGTAAGAATTATTTTTTCACAATTACTCCAAAAAACATTGCAACCTCTTTGATCAATCTTTGTGATATGCACTTTTTATTGTGCATTAACTTTTTTTTTTTTTTTATTTATTAAACATTTTTATTATAAGCATAAGTTATCACAACTCTTTCAAACATTACAGATATGAAGTAAACACAAAAATCACAGGAATGACATCTCGCGTTATATTGAAATGACATGGATATTGCGTAACATAACCAGGCTTTCACCTCCATTCCTAACAGTTCTAAAGGTCAAACTATACCTGAGTGAGAGGTGAAATGAGGAGTGAGCAGGAGTGTTCACAGGTTGGGAGAGTCGTTGTCAGTTGGTAGGTTAAGGTTATGGCGTTTTCCGCCTTTTGATCTGCTTTTTAAAAGCGAAATTACGCTAGTAGTCGGTTATTATGTGGGTATTGCCTGCAGAAGCAGCTGAGCGGATGCGCGGGGCCGACAAGGGCCACCGCTCCAAAGGAGTGAAATCTAGATTCAGCCATCCTTGCACTGTCGCGGGCTAAAGTACCCCCCTCTGAGGGGGAAGGAGGTATTAGAAGGGGGGGGGAAGGGGCTCATTGAGTGGAGGGGGGGGGATGTACAGACCGTCCTGGTCCCGTATCAGGGGCCAGTGACACTGAGGGGCAGAAGATCCTAACGTTTAGCTCTGAGGCTCTGTAGGTAAGGTTCCCAGACAAGACAGAAAATTTCCGACTTGCGCCGGACTCTGTAGACAAAGTCTTCCATGGACTTGACATAATTTAGGTATTCCATTACACTCTGCCATTTCGGAGGGTGCACTTTTTTCCAGTTCCTGGCAATTGCCATTTTAACTGAGGTGAGTATGTATATAAGAAGGGTTCTCTTGTGCGGAGGCACTTTCTCCAAACCCAAGTGCAGAAGAGCCATTCCAGGGTCCTTTATCTCTGGAAGGCCCATCAAGCTACAGATCCTACTGGTCTTTCTCCAGAGTGACTTTAGGTTGGGACAAGTCCACCAGCTGTGCAGTGGGGTGCCAATGCCACCACAGTTTCTCCAACAGGAGGGGGAGTGATTAGGATAGAGGGTCTGCAGTCTGGTCGGGACCAGGTGCCACCTGGTGAGCATTTTAAAGTAGAGCTCGTACATCGTGGTGCAATGTAAAGCAGCCTTGGTCTTGGCGATGGCCAATGTCCATTTCTTAGGGGAGTATACCGTTTTTAGATCTGCCTCCCAGGAGAGCATGTGTCTCGTCTTAGGAATTGTGGGGGGAACCAGTAGGCATCGATAGTGTGCCGTGAGGGGTTTATAGGTCTGGAGGCCCGTTTTCCATCTAGATTCCCAAGCCGTAAGAGGCCGTGGGGCATCTCTCAGGAACCCCCACGCTTTTAGTAGAGATCTTAATCTTAGAAGTTCGAATTCCAAATGCCGCGGGACCTCAAAGTTTGCCACCATCTCGTCTTGCGTTAGAAGACGACCTTCTACATAAAAGTCACCTACTGTCAAAATCTCGACCTGCCGCCACCAGTTCAGTCTCATGTTGGGGAGGGTCTGAAGTATGGGGAGTACAGGCTGGATAGGAGAAGGATGGGGGGCGATCTGGGTGTGGTGTCGCAATTTATACCATAGCATTTGGCATCCTCTCACAATTGAGTTAGAGATGGTGTGTACGGTGGCAAGATGCGGGGGGAACCACAGCAAATCAGATAGATCTATATAAGCAGGTAGTGATGCCTGTTCCAGTTCCCTCCATCTCATGGGAGGGAGGTCTCGTCCCCAAGCTGAGACATGAGAGATCATTGCCGCCTCATAGTACATCTTCACGCTTGGCAATCCCAGCCCTCCCTGATCCAGGGGGGACTGTAAGATTGAGGCCGCGACTCTAGGTTTCTTGTTGTTCCAGACATATCTATTGAAAAGGGTCTGAAAATTTTTCAGAAGCTTTTCTGGGACTGGGAGGGGAATACATCGCATAATGTACGTTAGCTTGGGTAGTAGCATCATCTTCAGGGCTGCAATTCTACCCATCCAGGAGAGTTCGTCATATTTCTTTGCTCTCAGGTGTTTGTCAACTGCCTTCAGCAAGGTGTGGTAGTTCTCCTGGAGGACCGTCTCCTTGTCATGAGACAAGAAGACCCCAAGGTGCCGGATACCTCTAGTAGACCATTTGAAGGAGTATTGCTGTCGCAAAGCTCTCTGTTCTTGGTGATCAAGATGGATCGTGAACGCCTCCGTCTTGGCTACATTTATTTTGTAATTAGAGAGTACACCGAATCTTTCAATGAGAGCCATCAACGGTGGGAGCGATAGGGTCGGCTCAACAATGAAAAGTGTAAGGTCATCAGCGAATAATGCCACCTTTTGTACTGAATCATGTAGCAACAGGCCCTGGATTTGGGTGTCCTGCCTAATGGCTTCCGCTAATGGCTCCATAACCATCACAAAGAGGAGCGGTGACAGGGGACATCCCTGCCTCGTTCCATTCCGTATATGTATCCTAGGGGAGCAAAAACCTAGCCCCTTGACCACTGCTGTGGGAAGGGTATATAGGGCCTCAACTGCCTTACAAAATGAGTGCGGGATCCCAAATGTTCTCAGAGTTTCAAACATATATTCCCATCTCACCCTGTCGAACGCCTTTTCGGCATCTAATGACAGGGTGAGAAGGGGCAAGCCCATATCATGTGATTCAGCGAAGATGTTCAACAGTCTACGGGTATTGTCAGTGCCCTGTCTGCCTTGGACAAACCCGACTTGGTCTAGGTGGATTATAGAAGGGAGGTGTTTCCCCAGTCTTGTCGCAAGAACTTTAGAGTATATCTTGATGTCCACATTGATAAGGGAAATAGGTCTATAGCTCCCGCATTCCTTGGGGTCCTTCCCTTCTTTAGGGATGGTCATAATATTGGCCTCCAAGAATTCCCTTAACATCTTGCCTACTTTAGCCACATCGTTAAACAGTCGGAGTAGAAGAGGAGAAAGGAGAGAGGCAAAGGTTCTGTAGAAGAGAGTGGAGAAGCCATCCGGACCAGGGGCCTTGTGAGGTTTAAGGGACAGGATGGCCGCCTTCACTTCCTCTAAGGTAAATGGTCTGTCAAGGTCTTCAGCAGACTCCTCGCTCAGCTTTGGTAAACGCAACTTGGTTAAGAACTGCCCCAACTCCTCACCGCTCGTCGGTGGGTCGTTAGAACCGCTGTCTAGATCATAAAGGGCAGCATAATAGTCTGAGAAGGCTTGACCGATCTCCCTAGGAGAGTGGACCATGCCGCTGACAGAGTTGATGGTCGGGATCCTACTGGCAACCGCCCTATTACGAAGTTTGCGGGCCAAAAGCCTATCGGCTTTGTTCCCTTTGCTATAGTATATTTGTTTTAATTTGAATAGGTTGGTTTGCACTTTTAAAAGCTCTCGTTTGTTGATCTCAGACCTTATTACACCCACCTGGGTGGCAAGAGCGGGGTCTGGGGCTTTTTTGTTGGCCATCTCTAGGGGTCTCAGTTCGGCGTACAGTTTCGATAAGGGAATCTTATGAGCCGCTTTCCATTGGGCCTTTTTCTTTATGAAATGACCCCTCAGGTACGCTTTGAGGGTGGCCCAAACTATTTCGAGACCCAGTGTCGTTATGTGCCAAAAAGTCTAGGATGATTTCATTTAGGTGTGGAATCTCTGTTTCCGCGAGACACTGGTCTGGGAGTTTCCAGGACGGCCTACAGTCAGGGGACTGTAGGGTTGAGAGTTGGGCACTAACCATATCGTGGTCTGACCACGGACAGGACTTGATCTTTGACATAGCAAATTTCTCTAGTGTCCATGAGTCGCAGAGCAGATAATCCAACCGGGAGTATGAATTATGAGGTACCGAGTGGTGTGTGTAGTCTAGTTCGGTCGGAGCTAAGCATCTCCAGACATCAAACAGTCCAAATTGATACATTAGCCTACGGAAGGCCAATGACAGTGAAATTAGGTTACGGTCAGTTGGGTGGCTTGTGTTTTTTTTCTTGTCAAGCACTGGGTCCCAGACCAGATTCAGATCGCCCCCCACCAAGAGATGTCCTCTCTTGATGAGATCTAGCTTGTTTAAGAATTTTCGGAGAAAGGGGATCTGTCCCTTATTCGGGGCATAAATGGATGCCAACGTGTAGAGGGCACAAACTAGGATAAGGAATCTACCCTCAGGGTCTCGTTCAATATGGTCTATCCTACAACTGACATCACGGTGGATCACTATGGCTGCTCCTCTTTTCTTTTTCGTATAGGAGGCAGTTTCACAGATCGGGTACAAAGGGGAACTCCTGGGCTGTTTAGAGCCCCTTTCCCAGTGGGTCTCCTGCAGAAACATTAAGTGTATTTTGTGAGTGAATAGGTAGTTATACAGAAGACTCCTTTTAGCAGGCGTGTTAAGTCCCTGGACGTTCAAGGTGGCAGCCAAAATGGGAGCCATGTTGTGAGCGGATGCCTCCTAGGTAACAAGTGAGGACCTCAGTTGCGGGCAAGGGGATAGGTTTTAAGGTGGGTGGTGCAGGTAAGTGGGGGTAAGGGGATATGGGTGGGGAAAGGAGGGAGGCGGGTGTTGGGAGCACTTCAGGCCACGAACAGGATGTCTTGAGTTTCAGACGTTACTAGCGTATGTCGATGTGTATATATACACTATCACAATGAGTGATCTCGCAACTAACAGTTGGAGAGCACAACTATAGATGTGTGGGGGGGAGAGGCCGGCAGAAATAGCCGAGCCCCAGTCAGTCAGTTTAAAACGTGCAAGAATAAGAAGAGAGAGAGAGAGGGAAAAAGAGAGAAAAAGAAAACTCTCTCTCCCCCTCTCTCCCATCCCCAGTCCTTATTTTAATTATCTCGCTGTAAGCGAGAGTCTTATATTATATTACTGTAATGGACGCATATTGTTATCTCTGGTATAAGGCTAAGACAAAAATTGGGGTAAGGGAAGTCTAATCTCAGCTCTGCTAGAATGAAGGTTGGGGGAGAAAGTGAAAGACTCGTGTGTTAGTCTGTATTTAGGGTTCTCTGTCTATAGTATCCCCCCGAGGGAGGTTGTGTGCATACAAGGTGCTCTTGTGGGGCAAGGTATTCCAGGCCCCAAATTCCTGCTATTATGGACAGAGATATTAGAATGGACAGCCCAAAGCAATAAAAAAAAAAAAAAAAACAACCATAATCAACATCCTTATAAACAGACAATATATGATGGCTATCGTCAGTTCGCAAGGGCTAAACTTGGGAGGGGTGTCGACCTCGAACCTTAGGGCTATTTTCTCATGGAAATCTGACGGCCGCCAGGTTGAGAACTAATCTAATTCCTGATTGATCAGGTATAAGTGGGGGTGGCTGTTAATATAATTGGCATGAGATCGTCTCAATCAAGGGGGCATATATTCAAGGCGATAATGAACAGCTATAAATGGTGTACTTAACATTAGGGATATTGGTCACAAGTGGGGGTTGAAATGTGTGCAACTCCTGATGATAGCCATCTAAACTTTGTGAGGTATATACATAAATATCAGTTAGAACAGCAACAAAGTAAACAGTAACAACATGAATAAGAATAACAACCCATAATGATGACCATCAGCCCAAAAGGAGAAACTTGGGGATTGTATAATTCTATGACCTCAAGGATGCTATTTCATGGGAGATGAATGCCAAATAGATGTTCAAGTGACCCAACTCCTACCTATCCCAATAGGGAGAAAGATGACTGCTTCAGTGATTGTAGCTTAGAGGGGTATGGGTTTTCAAATATGTGTAGCATTTTTTAAATCTAAGGGGTATGGAACCGAAAGCAAGGGTGTAAAGCTATTTACGGCACACATTACCTCTTAGTTATTCTCTTAATTGGAGATTAAGGCAAGCCCAGCACTGGATGGTGCTCATCTAAACATTGGGGTAAAGAGGGGTAGGGATTTACTTTTTTTATCTTTTTAGTGCAGCCAGGGCATGCGCCCCTCTACGCAGTGGTCATCTAGGGAAAGCGCTAGAACATAACAAGCCACAAGCTGTAACATCACTTAACTGTCTTTGATAAGTTAGATAAGTACAATTACAAATAATTATAGGCATAAGGAGGTAGAGTAGGAAAAAGGGGGGGAAAGAGGGAGGAGGGAAGAAGAGTAGTGTAGAAAAGTGTAAAGAAGAAAGAGGAAAGAAACAGGAGAGGAGTGGAGGGAAAACAAGGGGGAGAGACAGCCAGAGAACATTAATGTAGAAAACATCCATTGTGTCCTAGCAGTCTCACCAATCTTCGTGTACCCTCGGTACACACGAGTCAGTCTCTGTAGAAGTAAAGAGTCTCTCAATTATAAGTCCCCAGTTGGAGAGATAACTATCAGCACATCAGAGCAATGACCAGGATGGAATGTCTCATGTGGGAGCGTCTCTAGTCTTTGATATTGAGGTATTCCTCTGGCCACTGCTGGGTCTCTGCGGAAGGGCGCCCCACTCAGGGGCAGATGCTCTCAGGCCTCTACCTGGTACAATTGCTTGGGGAGGTACCGGTAGGTCCTGTGATAGTAGACCCCATCTTTGGAGTAACTCCCTTGCCTGTTGGGGTGAGGATGCCGCATATTGCTGTCCATCTTTATTAATGTAGAGCTTAACAGGGAAGCCCCACCTGTATTTAATGCCTTTGTCCCTCAAGATTTTAGTGTAGGGTTGATAGTGTCTTCTTATCTGGAGGGTGTGGGGAGAGAGATCTTGGAATACCTGGATGTCAGCATATTGCTCCGGGAGTGACTTGTCACTTGCCAGGGTTCTCAGGAGTTTCTCTCGAAAAGTATAATAGTGTAGACGGGCTACCACATATCTTGGCTTATCGCCTTCGGCCGTCCTCGGCCTCAGGGCTCTATGGGCTCTGTCAAGGAGCATCTCTTTCTCAATCTCCGGACCAAGGACTGCGACAAAAAAATCTTGCAGGAATTTTTCAAGCTCCTGTGGGGGCACAGATTCAGGGATACCCTTCACCCTAATATTGTTGCGACGAGTCCTGTCTTCGAGGTCTGCAAGTTTGAGCTCCAGGTCAGTAATCTGTTCTGCAAGACTCTGTGAGTAATCTAAGAGGTTGCCATGATCTACTCTGAGGTCTTCCTGCTTGCGCTCCAGCGCATCAGTTCTTTCCCCTATTAGGGCTATGTCTCTTTTCAGATCAGCATGGCCCTTATCAAACTTCTTAGAGAGGGAGTCGTGATGCGAGGCCAAAAGCGACCTGATAGAGTCCATAATGTTGTTATCGGTGTCAGCATCTTGGTGTTGAAGACGGCCTGTGGCCTGGGTTAGTGTTGTTCTGATGCGAACATCGTTAAGGCTGCTTGTGTCCGAGGCATCCTCCTCCGAGCCAGATTGCTGTCTAGGTGTATGTTGGTTAAAGTGGTCGGCAACTGTTCTCTTCGGAGGTTTGTGGGAATTTTGTTTTCTTTTAAAGGCTTGCGGCATCTTGTGCTTTTGCAATTGTAGTGGCATGAGATATAGAGGACAAATAGTGGGAAAGAGTAAAGACTGTTTTGCACTATAAAGAAATCCGTTATAGGACCGACTGGGGCTATGGAATCATTGCGTAGAGCTATTACATTGTCTTCACGGTTTCTGGCATCTCCTGTGAATTGTGACTGAGCTAGCTAAGAACTGTGCCTTAAGATCTGAGAGCAGAAATAGTTTTCACTGAGGTGTATAGTCTAGTCTCTCCCCTGGGGGGTTGTCCCCTTAGGACGATGTGGGGTAAGGTATAGGGGTATGACCCGCAGGCAATCAGGGCCGGCGGGAAAGGGAGGGGAGAGACCGGTGAGGGAGCTGTGGTTAAAAGACAGAATTTGGGTATATAGTGTAGGCAGGTTGGAACTGTAGACATTAATCAGGGAGCAAAATTGTTGACGTTGAAGCTGCAGCTATGTAAAATTAATGCTGCCAGTTAAGCTGCGGAGCGTCTCTGTTAATCACCTAACACACACAGTCCCAGAGGATACCTTTAAAAGCACTGTAGAAATAAAAGTGAGGAGATTGCATGAGGCTCAAAGTGTTAATATTATTATCTCCCGTTATAATCTGTTATATCTCTAGCCCCCTCAATACTGTGATCTGTGCATTAACTTTTTATTATTGACATATTTAGTTATGTTTTTCTCTATTGTAATAAACCCTGGAAAGTTATTCATCTAATTAAGTAAATATTTTCTTTAAATTTCCAATTTGTTACAGGGACATTAAAATCCAAATTAAACTGTTATGATAGAAATAGATTCAGGAGCATGCATGTGTGTTTATTAAGATGCTGTCATGGAAAGGAGCTAAGTTTCAACAACGATGCCAAGATAACAAGGACAATATGTAAATTTGATAATGTAATTTTTTTTAGAAATGTGAAAAAAAATGTACACTTTGAGCCTTGACACTTTCATTTTGACCTATTTCTTTAAAGGGTTTTTGTAGTTGAAAATGACATGCTCTTATTTGAAAAGGTACTTTACCTATGTGTTTAACCCCTTTGTGGAGGTTAAACATAGAGGTTGTAGGGCCTCAAGTCTTAAAATTACATACTCTAAAGGTTTAATTTTTTTTAAAATATATTTGCCCTTTAAACTGATTTGCTTGAGCAGTATATTTTTACTGTTATAAAACAAACTGAGTAATATCAAATTTTTTTACAGTTTCGAGAACATTTGTCCTAACATGTTAAAAGATTTGTAGTTACATCATTCTCATCTTTTTAATGAAAAACCGGAGAAATAAGAGCAGTGTTCAAAGTACACATCTTATTACTATACCGCAATCTCTTAGGCCTAGATTTAGAGTTCGGCGGTAAAAGGGCTGTTAACGCTCCGCGGGTTTTTTTCTGGCCGCACCATAAATTTAACTCTGGTATCGAGAGTTCAAACAAATGCTGCGTTAGGCTCCAAAAAAGGAGCGTAGAGCATTTTTACCGCAAATGCAACTCTCGATACCAGAGTTGCTTACGGACGCGGCCGGCATCAAAAACGTGCTCGTGCACGATTCTCCCATAGGAAACAATGGGGCTGTTTGAGCTGAAAAAAAACCTAACACCTGCAAAAAAGCAGCGTTCAGCTCCTAACGCAGCCCCATTGTTTCCTATGGGGAAACACCTCCTAAGTCTGCACCTAACACCCTAACATGTACCCCGAGTCTAAACACCCCTAACCTTACACTTATTAACCCCTAATCTGCCGCCCCCGCTATCGCTGACCCCTGCATTACACTTTTAACCCCTAATCTGCCGCTCCGTAAACCGCCGCCACCTACGTTATCCCTATGTACCCCTAATCTGCTGCCCTAACATCGCCGACCCCTATGTTATATTTATTAACCCCTAATCTGCCCCCCACAACGTCGCCGACACCTACCTACACTTATTAACCCCTAATCTGCCGAGCGGACCTGAGCGCTACTATAATAAAGTTATTAACCCCTAATCCGCCTCACTAACCCTATCATAAATAGTATTAACCCCTAATCTGCCCTCCCTAACATCGCCGACACCTACCTTCAATTATTAACCCCTAATCTGCCGACCGGAGCTCACCGCTATTCTAATAAATGTATTAACCCCTAAAGCTAAGTCTAACCCTAACACTAACACCCCCCTAAGTTAAATATAATTTTTATCTAACGAAATAAATTAACTCTTATTAAATAAATAATTCCTATTTAAAGCTAAATACTTACCTGTAAAATAAATCCTAATATAGCTACAATATAAATTATAATTATATTATACCTATTTTAGAATTAATATTTATTTTACAGGCAACTTTGTAATTATTTTAACCAGGTACAATAGCTATTAAATAGTTAAGAACTATTTAATAGTTACCTAGTTAAAATAATTACAAATTTACCTGTAAAATAAATCCTAACCTAAGATATAATTAAACCTAACACTACCCTATCAATAAAATAATTAAATAAACTACCTACAATTACCTACAATTAACCTAACACTACACTATCAATAAATTAATTAAACACAATTGCTACAAATAAATAAAATTAAATAAACTATCTAAAGTACAAAAAATAAAAAAGAACTAAGTTACAGAAAATAATAAAATATTTACAAACATAAGAAAAATATTACAACAATTTTAAACTAATTACACCTACTCTAAGCCCCCTAATAAAATAACAAAGCCCCCCAAAATAAAAAATTCCCTACCCTATTCTAAAATACAAATATTACAAGCTCTTTTACCTTACCAGCCCTGAACAGGGCCCTTTGCGGGGCATGCCCCAAGAATTTCAGCTCTTTTGCCTGTAAAAAAAAACATACTATACCCCCCCCCCAACATTACAACCCACCACCCACATACCCCTAATCTAACCCAAACCCCCCTTAAATAAACCTAACACTACCCCCCTGATGATCTTCCTACCTTGTCTTCACCATGCCAGGTTCACCGATCCGTCCTGGCTCCAAGATCTTCATCCAACCCAAGCGGGGGCTAGACATCCACTGAAGAAGTCCAGAAGAGGGTCCAAAGTCTTCCTCCTATCCGGCAAGAAGAGGACATCCGGACCGGCAAACATCTTCTCCAAGCGGCATCTTCTATCTTCTTCCATCCGATGACGACCGGCTCCATCTTGAAGACCTCCAGCGCGGATCCATCCTCTTCTTCCGACGACTAGACGACGAATGACGGTTCCTTTAAGGGACGTCATCCAAGATGGCGTCCCTCGAATTCCGATTGGCTGATAGGATTCTATCAGCCAATCGGAATTAAGGTAGGAATTTTCTGATTGGCTGATGGAATCAGCCAATCAGAATATAGTTCAATCCGATTGGCTGATCCAATCAGCCAATCAGATTGAGCTCGCATTCTATTGGCTGTTCCGATCAGCCAATAGAATGCGAGCTCAATCTGATTGGCTGATTGGATCAGCCAATCGGATTGAACTATATTCTGATTGGCTGATTCCATCAGCCAATCAGAAAATTCCTACCTTAATTCCGATTGGCTGATAGAATCCTATCAGCCAATCGGAATTCGAGGGACGCCATCTTGGATGACGTCCCTTAAAGGAACCGTCATTCGTCGTCTAGTCGTCGGAAGAAGAGGATGGATCCGCGCTGGAGGTCTTCAAGATGGAGCCGGTCGTCATCGGATGGAAGAAGATAGAAGATGCCGCTTGGAGAAGATGTTTGCCGGTCCGGATGTCCTCTTCTTGCCGGATAGGAGGAAGACTTTGGACCCTCTTCTGGACTTCTTCAGTGGATGTCTAGCCCCCGCTTGGGTTGGATGAAGATCTTGGAGCCAGGACGGATCGGTGAACCTGGCATGGTGAAGACAAGGTAGGAAGATCATCAGGGGGGTAGTGTTAGGTTTATTTAAGGGGGGTTTGGGTTAGATTAGGGGTATGTGGGTGGTGGGTTGTAATGTTGGGGGGGGGGTATAGTATGTTTTTTTTTACAGGCAAAAGAGCTGAAATTCTTGGGGCATGCCCCGCAAAGGGCCCTGTTCAGGGCTGGTAAGGTAAAAGAGCTTGTAATATTTGTATTTTAGAATAGGGTAGGGAATTTTTTATTTTGGGGGGCTTTGTTATTTTATTAGGGGGCTTAGAGTAGGTGTAATTAGTTTAAAATTGTTGTAATATTTTTCTTATGTTTGTAAATATTTTATTATTTTCTGTAACTTAGTTCTTTTTTATTTTTTGTACTTTAGATAGTTTATTTAATTTTATTTATTTGTAGCAATTGTGTTTAATTAATTTATTGATAGTGTAGTGTTAGGTTAATTGTAGGTAATTGTAGGTAGTTTATTTAATTATTTTATTGATAGGGTAGTGTTAGGTTTAATTATATCTTAGGTTAGGATTTATTTTACAGGTAAATTTGTAATTATTTTAACTAGGTAACTATTAAATAGTTCTTAACTATTTAATAGCTATTGTACCTGGTTAAAATAATTACAAAGTTGCCTGTAAAATAAATATTAATCCTAAAATAGCTATAATATAATTATAATTTATATTGTAGCTATATTAGGATGTATTTTACAGGTAAGTATTTAGCTTTAAATAGGAATTATTTATTTAATAAGAGTTAATTTATTTCGTTAGATAAAAATTATATTTAACTTAGGGGGGTGTTAGTGTTAGGGTTAGACTTAGCTTTAGGGGTTAATACATTTATTAGAATAGCGGTGAGCTCCGGTCGGCAGATTAGGGGTTAATAATTGAAGGTAGGTGTCGGCGATGTTAGGGAGGGCAGATTAGGGGTTAATACTATTTATGATAGGGTTAGTGAGGCGGATTAGGGGTTAATAACTTTATTATAGTAGCGCTCAGGTCCGCTCGGCAGATTAGGGGTTAATAAGTGTAGGTAGGTGTCGGCGACGTTGTGGGGGGCAGATTAGGGGTTAATAAATATAACATAGGGGTCGGCGATGTTAGGGGTAGCAGATTAGGGGTACATAGGGATAACGTAGGTGGCGGCGATTTGCGGTCGGAAGATTAGGGGTTAATTATTTTAAGTAGCTTGCGGCGACGTTGTGGGGGGCAAGTTAGGGGTTAATAGATATAATACAGGGGTCGGCGGTGTTAGGGGCAGCAGATTAGGGGTACATAAGTATAACGTAGGTGGCGGTCGGCAGATTAGGGGTTAAAAATTTTAATCGAGTGGCGGCGATGTGGGGGGACCTCGGTTTAGGGGTACATAGGTAGTTTATGGGTGTTAGTGTACTTTAGGGTACAGTAGTTAAGAGCTTTATAAACCGGCGTTAGCCAGAAAGCTCTTAACTCCTGCTATTTTCAGGCGGCTGGAATCTTGTCGTTAGAGCTCTAACGCTCACTGCAGAAACGACTCTAAATACCAGCGTTAGAAAGATCCCATTGAAAAGATAGGCTACGCAAATGGCGTAGGGGGATCTGCGGTATGGAAAAGTCGCGGCTGAAAAGTGAGCGTTAGACCCTTTAATCACTGACTCCAAATACCAGCGGGCGCCCAAAACCAGCGTTAGGAGCCTCTAACGCTGGTTTTGACGGCTACCGCCGAACTCTAAATCTAGGCCTTAGTGACCATTGACTGGTTCACACACACGGATTCATTACAGACACTGAGTTTGGTATCTAGTTTAATGTCATTATTCACTTTTGGACACATTCGCACATTGGACATTTGCTGTATTTATGGATCCATTCGTTTGATTTGTTTTAACTAAGTTAAAAACTTTAGTTTTTTTTTTTTAATGTATGCATATGGTTTGCGTATTATTATTTACAATTTTTGCATTTTTAATCTTACATATGATCTTTTTTCTTCTTAATAAATATATGTTTGAAGATTGATATTATATCCACATTATCACTGGATGTTTATTTAAGCTCATACACTTTGCATATTATGTATTTTATTTGGGTTTAAGCCAGACAAGCGCTCTCTACATCTGTTTGTTGTTAGCATTGTCATGTTTTCAATATTTTCAGGGGGGATATGCTTTTTTTAGAGATCTTACCCAGATAGCGCCCTAAGGGACAGATTACAAGTGGAGCGCTAAATATTGATTTAAAAAACAAACAAACGATATTTGCGCTCCACTGTGTAATACCAGCGCACGCTAAAAATGTGTGGTGGTATTACAAGTTAACACAAGACCCGATTCCAGAACCTAAGCGCAGCGAAGGGGGTAAGTAGCGCAGCGATTGCAGCATTTGTAAATATATATGTGTATGCTGATATACAGCTGTGTGTGTGTGTGTATATATATATATATATATATATATATATATATATATATATATATATATATATATATACACATAAATAAATATGTATATAAGCATATAGATATATATTTACTGGGAACACACAGTTCCCATAGACCTCAATGTAAAGGCACTTTCCAGTGCCGTTTTTTTTTTCTATCACCCCACTCCCACCAACTTTAGACCCCAAAACTGCCTAGTGCAGTTGTTTTTTATTAATAAAAATGCTTAATTTTTTTTAATAAAAAACTAAAATGCCCTCTATTTTGAGGGCATTTGGAGCACTTTCAGAAAATTAACCAGAGATTGGATCTCTGGCTAATTTTCTGAGTGCTATTTGCTACAGCGCGCTTGCGGTAGCAATAACCAGCCACTTGTAATGGCTGGTAATTACGATAATTTAGCGCTAAATTTAGCCCTAAATAGAAGTTTGTTTCTAGATGTATTATCTACTAATATCAATTTAGATTTGAAATGTTTCCCTTTTTTGTTGCAGACAAAGCAGCCATAATTACTTCCCATATAGTTGATCTAATAAGCATACCTACTATAAGATATTCTTGTACCATATCAGTTATGTTCTCTAAAGCTAAACTTTTCATTTGTTTTTAACCTCAGGTCACCAACCATTGGATCCCTTTAATTAATGAACGAACAGACAAAGACAGCAGGTAATGTGACTACTGACATTTTCTTGCCTGTTTAAAGGGACATTAAACTGCTGGACACAACCTAAACAGAATAGTTACTACTCACAATGCTATTATTTTGCTGCCTGTGCCTGCAGCTCTTTTCAGATTCAGGTTCCACAGTTTTATACTCGGCACCCCCATCTTGTAGCTCACATATTCTTGCACGCTGAAACAGGAGTGGGGAACATTCATACATCAGTGATGTCGCCAACTTTTTCACCCATGTATTGTGCACATTGGGTTAGCTTTTCATAGACCGTTTTAAATTTACAAAACATATACAAAGAATGCCACATAAATAATCTAGAGTAATGCAGCCATTAAAAAATAAGAAGCTTACACCCGAATTACACAGTACAGTTATCAAAAAGCTGGCAACATCACTACCTAATAACGCAGATCTTATTTTGTTATTTTCATTTAATTACCTGAAAAATATGAAATACAATTTGTATTTTCATGGCCCCAAACAATTGCAATTTTAAGCAACTTTCCAATTTTGCATAGTTCCGTTTGGTATCCCTTGTTAAACAGTAACCCTAGGTGAGCTCAGGAGCGTGCATATATCTTTAGCCATCTTGCAGCAGTGTTTGCCACAATATTTATAGCAATCTTATGCATAGTTGCAAACTCTGCTGCTGCAGAGTGTATGTAGCATTATTTGTCAGCATTATTTATAGCTATGTATAACATTGCTATTAATATTGTTGCAAACACTGCTGCCAGATGACTGACACGTGCACGCTCCTGACCTCACCTAGGGTTACTGTTTAACAAAGGCTATGAAGAAAACTAAGAAAAATTGATGATAGAGGCAAATTGGAAAGTTGTTTAGAATTGTATGCTCTATCCAATCCATTTAAGTTTAATTTTGACTTCACTGTCCCTTAAACAAAATATCATGAACTGTAAATTGCAGAGCATTTAAATATTAAAATATTTTTTTGTTGTATTAGATAGAATATTTTATTGAAATAATATTCTACCTACTTAGAAGAACAGTGATGTTTTTTCCTAAGTGCCATCTAGCAGTTTTTTAGAGAGGAGTATTGTGACTGAAATCTTTATACCTGAACAATACAAAAAAAGAATTTGCTGTCCTATAAGTAGTTAGTTTATGTCACAAACACCTTCTGGATTTAACCAGCAGTTTCAAATTGTTTTCCTACAATGTCCATTTTTTTTTAGAACAGGATATTCTTGTAGCTCAAGAATTCTGTTTTATACATGATGTGAATTTGCAGACGTATCAAACTGTTTGACCAGGATCACTTCCTGGCCAGTTGTTTTCAACTAATATGGGCACTTTAGTAGATAGTGTAAAAATTGCACCCTTGATTGTTTGATTTTCTTTACAAGCCCCCGACTATAAATAAAAGTTGCATTTTTATTTTTTTAGGGTACCGCTGATATTGGTGGGGAACAAATCTGATCTCTTGGAGTACAGTAGCATGGAAACTATCCTTCCAATAATGAACCAGTACTCTGAGATTGAAACATGTGTAGAGGTATGTTCCAGGAAAGTCCCTGTGTTTTCTAGGACTTGCATGGGATATCTGCAGTGATTTTAATGTTAATTTTGTCAAATTAACATATTGGTACCATTTTGTGACAACTTTCTTTATCCACTTTTAATACAAATATTAAATTAAAAGAACACTCAAGTCAAAATAAACTTTTATGATTCAGAAAAAGCATGCAGTTTTAAGACACTTTCCAATTTACTTCCATTCTCAAATTTTTTATATGCACACTTTCTGGGGAACAAGATACTACTGAGCATGTGCACAAGCTCACAGGGTATACGTATACTAGTCTGTGATTGGCTGATGTCACATGATACTGGGGGACGGAAAATGTGAGAAAAAATAAATCTGCTGCTCAATTAAAATTCAGAATAAGTTCTATAGCATTTTATTTTTAGTATGTACTTGTTATCTAATTCTACTGCATTGAGTGGTCCTTTAAGGTTGACATTACTCAAGTTTTACAAGCTCCTTCGGCCTTGGAACAAGACCATAGTGTTGATCTATGTAAAGTGAAGGTGTTGCAAACCTGGGACATAAATATAAAAAAAAAAGCCTGCCAATTATATGCAGATTTTGAAAAATGTTTTTAAATTATATTAGTTGTTACAAATATTAAAATAATAAATGTAAAGCTTTTAGTTTTCACATTATCATCTAGGTTTCCTAGCATGTTACCGTATCTATTTCCTATCTTGATGTCAGTTACAGAAAGTTATGAATGTGCTGTTAGAATAACAAACTCATAGGGTTTAATGCTCCTTCAAATGCATATTTTTCCAGATGTTTTATAATTTGGGAATACAGAAAAAAATCTGCTTGGCTTGAATTTCAAGTAAAATTTTCAGTCCCTGCAAATCCTATGCACATTTTTTGTGACATGCTGAGCAAAACTTTATTAATACTCACCAGGAAACTAAGAAAATAGGTTTCTTCCCTGACTTTTTTAAATATATTTAATTGCGCTAGCGACGGTCAGCTTTATACAAAATACATGTTTTAAAATTGGCACTTTATCAGCAGGATTTGGGAAATCAAGAGTTAAAAAGGATACTAAACCCAATTTTTTTCTTTCATGATTCAGATAGAGCATGCAATTTTAAGCAACTTTCTAATTTACTCCTATTATCAATTTTCTTCTTTCTCTTGCTATCTTTATTTGAAATAGAAGGCATCTAAGCTAAGTAACCAGCCAATTTTTTGTTCAGCACGCTGGACAGCACTTGTTTAATGATGGGTGCATTTAGCCACCAATCAGCAAGCACAACCCATGTTGTGAACCAAAAATGGGCCGGCTTCTAAACTTACATTCTTGCTTTTCAAATAAAGATAGCAAGAGAATGAAGAAAATTTGATAAAAAGAGTAAATTAGAAAGTTGCTTAAAATTACATGTTCTATCTGAATTATTAAAAAATTGTGGGTTCAGTGTCCCTTTAAAGGGACAGTCTAGTCAAAATGAAAGGTCCAGTCAACACAGTAGATTTGCATAATCAACAAATGCAAGATAACAAGACAATGCAATAGCACTTAGTCTGAACTTCAAATGAGTAGTAGATTTTTTTTATGACAATTTTAAAAGTTGTCTTTTTCCACTCCCCCTGTACCATGTGACAGCTATCAGCCAATCACAAATGCATATACGTACCATGTGACAGCCATCAGCCATTCACAAATGCATACACACTTATTCTTGCACATGCTCAGTAGGAGCTGGTGACTCAAAAAGTTTAAATATAAAAAGACTGTGCACATTTTGTTAATGGAAGTAAATTGGAAAGTTGTTTAAAATTGCATGCTCTATCTGAATAATGAAAGTTTAATTTTGATTGAGTGTCCCTTTAAACTTTCATGATTTAGATAGGGCATGTAATTTTAAACAACTTTCCAATTTACTTTTATCATCAAATTTGCTTTGTTCTCTTGGTATTCTTTGTTATTCGCATATGCAAACCAGTGGCAGCTGGTGAATTTTAAAGATGGTGGGGCACTAGACCCCACCCCTTGAAATAAAGACCCGTCCCCAGATGGCTCCTCTCACATCACTACTAATATTTATATATATATATATATATATATATATATATATATATATATATATATATATATACACACATACACACACACACACACACACACACACACACACACACACATACACACACACAGAATAAGCTTGGGGACAGATAGGAGACAGAATTTAGCGATGCTTTGAAACGTGTAAATAATAAACATAAGGCTATTTTACTTATTGTCCCACAGTTACATTTAAAGTGTGTGTATTTTTGAGCAGATGCATATAGGTGCGCTGAGTGCAGGCTCATGAGAGTGAACGAGTGGAAATCCAATCAGAGAATAGAAGCCCCATGCCACTCATGCTCTCAACCAATCAGTGTTTAAAAGACCATCTGTGCTTAGGCGTCCGTATGTAAGGTAAATCGGTCATGTGAGAAAAGGGGCACATGTCAAAAATGCCCTGATTCTGGTTTATGAGTCTGACAGTGCTTTTATGATAAGTAAAGCTTTTTATAATTATTAGACTGTACCTTTAACCACTTCAAAACCCTGGTGAGATTAGACATGCACGTTCATTGAATTGTTTGCTTAATGAATGACAAATATGGTCGTGGGAAGCGGCATTCAGCTCTTTTCAAGCCTGATTTTATTTATTTTTTTGTGTGAAAATGCAACACATCTGTTCAAATCCATCGTTATGTGTAGCACTTTCACACTAATAAATCCAGTGCTGAAAAGAGTCATATTCAGCATTTGTTTAGCAAAGTATGAGTATGTTTATCTTCTTGCCCTTTTAGTATGAGCATGTTTATCTCCTCTCCATTATTTGTGGTGACTTAGGGATAGATGTAAATAATTTTATCTGCACTAAGTAATTCCTATGTAGTATGGAGCCAAACTGCATTATAGTTAAAGGGACAGTAAACACCTTATGTAATTAGAATACATTTATGTTGTGTTGCCAAACTCCAACCACCATTTGCTATTAGTTAAAACCAATTAGTGACAGATATGTAGCAGGGTTATAGCCTTGAGGAGTCAGAAGTGGGCATTTCAAGGTCTGATGGTTAGAAATTGCTCTATTTTCAGAGCTAAATTACATGAGAATGGGCTAAATAAATAATGAAAATATATTGTAAAGTTGTTTCATTAGGCATAACTAAACTTATCATATAAAAAAGTTGTTCACTATCCTTTTAAGCACAAAGTCTGAGATCCTGGCTTTATACGAAGAGCTAAAACCTTTTCAGAAATGTTTTGCCGAAGATGCAAGAAAAACAAAGTAATAAATGTGTATTGCTTAGTTCAGGGCTCAACAAACCCAGGAGCCTGGTAGTAACTGGCTCCTAAATTTTTTCCCCAGGCTCCTAACTTTTTGGGTTATTCTCCATATATCTGTTTATTACAAATACTACTGTCTGGCGCATAAAAGTGTGCCTGGCTCATACATTTTAAACTGATTTGTCGACTCCTGGCTTAGTTGTTTTATTCTATTTTCATTAATTAAACATTTCATGTTGGATTCCATTTTGTATCTTTTAAATAGTTCCTCTAATCTCTTGGAACTTCAGTAGTTGTACGCAGCTGATAACAAACATTTTCTTGTTGCCAGGAATGTAGCTATGTTAATTGGTAGAGTCTTTAACTCATGTGAAAGGACAAATGCAGTATATACCGTACAGATGTGGTAGGCAGTAGTGAGGGGAAAACATATATAATTTAGCAATAAAATCTTCAACTTTTTACGTAAATGAAAGTCTAAAGGCCACCAAACTCAATGCATTAATGCTGGAGACTTTTGATAAATTTCTGTTGCCTAGAAAATATGGTCACCTATGGAGAGATGAGCTAAGCTTTAGTTTTAGTTGATGCACCTGATTGGGTCCCCCCCCCCCCCCAGAGATAAAAACTATTACTTTCTTATACACTAAACATGACACACAGGCTCTTTTTATGGGGTTGGAGTATGAAATATTAACTGATTTAAATAGTAATAGCCCCTTGACTTAAAGAAAAAAAATGTTGAAGCTTTCTTTGGAAGCCAAATGATTAATACCAAATATAGCAGTGTAATAGTCACATTTTATAGTTTTAGAAAATACATATTATTGTCCAACACTCACACTGTTCCTAAAAGCAGATCATTTAAACAATGCAGTAGACTACTGAGTAGTCCGTTTTTTGAATGGGTGGCTTTTAGAATTCTTATTCTTATTTTTTTAGTCTTTCTCAAAATAGATATATGCCTGGCTATAGAGTCTGAACATAAATTACTGTTGAATTTGACTTTAAAATGTTTGTCTCTTCCATGCCCCTTTAAGAAGTTTATTTCTAGTTCAGAAGCATGGCAATCACACGGGTCAGAATTGCATGTCCAGAGTGCAGGTGTTTCTATTTTTTTTACACCAATCTGCAGACTCGGACCAAGATAGCCAGCTAGGCTGATTTTTACTCATGGTTGGTTGGTCAGTCTGTCTGACTCATTGTTCTGGAACAAAGCTAGACATATTTGTCCAAAAACTAGGAATGAGTGTATGTATGTATATGTGTGTAAGGATTAGAAGTGCTGCAATGCTCCACAAGACCGGGTCCCCAGAAAGGCTGATACTGCGGTAACACATGATGGATAAATGGTGCAGCAATGCTGCACAAAACAAAGTCCCCAGGCTGGCTGAGTTTGCAGAGACCCTAGAAGGATATGAAGCGATGCAGTGATCCACAAAACATAAAAGACAGATGACCAGGGATGCACAACATGCTGCTGTGATTAAGGTGAATGCCAGTGGTTATGTGTGTGTCGGGTCGTTTAGTGTTTTTAAATGTGCAGACTAGGGGCAGCATAGCTCATTTCCAAGGTGCCATGGGCACCCTGGTGTATGGGATAATCAAACACTGGTCTAGACAGACCAGTACCTACAGCTACACATCAGTTAGTTCATAATATCATATGAGAAGCGTATGTAATGCTATGAAATTAGTTGAGAAAGATTAGAAAAGCTGCCAAGTTTGATAAAACTCCAGTTGATATATATGTATATATATATATATATATATATATATATATATATATATATATATATATATATATATATCAGTATATACAGTATCCCACAAAAGTGAGTACACCCGTCACATTTTTGTAAATATTTTATTATCTTTTCATGTGACAACACTGAAGAAATTACACTTTGCTACAATGTAAAGTAGTGAGTGTACAGCCTGTATAACCGTGTAAATTTGCTGTCCCCTCAAAATAACTTGACACACGACCATTAATGTCTAAACCGTTGGCAACAAAAGTGAGTACACCCCTATGTGGAAATGTCCAAATTGGGCCCAATTAGCCATTTTCCCTTCCCAGTGTCATATGACTCGTTAGTGTTACATGGTCTCGGGTGTGAATGGGGAGCAGGTGTGTTAAATTTGGTGTTATCGCTCTCACACATAGGTGTTGTCACATGAAAGGATATAATAAAATATTTACAAAAATGTGAGAAGTGTACTCACTTTTGTGGGATACTGTGTGTATATATGTATGTGTGTGTATATATGTATGTATGTGTGTGTGTGTGTGTGTATATATATATATATATATATATATATATATATATATATATATATATATATATATATATATATATATAATTTTAATCCAATCTAAACGTTGTTCTGGGATAGTTTTTATTGATGTAACCTAAACTTTGTATAACATATTTTTTGCCTATTCAGTATTGAAAAAAATACTTTGCACGCACAAAGTAAGTGCAGTTTTCTTTGCACATATGTATAATGGTGAGTGTTTTAATATACAGGTGAAACTCTAAAAATTAGAATATATTTATTTCACTAATGCAACTTAAAAGGTGAAACTAATATATGAGATGAACTATCTTGCTTTGCATGTAATGAGTCTATCTCGTATATTATATATATTTATTTCACTAATGCAACTTAAAAGGTGAAACTAATATATGAGATGAACTATCTTGCTTTGCATGTAATGAGTCTATCTCATATATTAGTTTCACCTTTTAAGTTGCATTAGTGAAACAAATGAACTTTTGCACGATATTCTAATTTTTCGAGTTTCACCTGTATATATGAAATTGGAGTAAAGGAGCTACTTGTAAACAATTTAATATACTATAGCAGGTAAAATGGATCATTAGGAATAATTTAATGTGGAGAAATTTTTTGGGCAAACTGTCCCTTTAAATTTGTTTGTATTAAGAACCGGTGTGCTTCATCCACTGAAACCAAGGGCAATTCCCTCTGTGATATGTGGTGAAGATTGCTGCATTTGCTTTAACCGTGTATAAAATTCAAATATGTCACTTAATTAAAAAAAATTGTTTTACACATGAATAACTGAAATTTGTAGTAATTTAGATTTCTATCAAATGAATTAAAACGGTATAAGCATTTGCAAATTCAGTGTTAAAATTATTCAAACCTAAAACTACTAGTCCATCCAACAATTCATTTTCTTTAAATAAATATACAGCTTGTTAGGATTTAATACAATATTGTAAATGTATTTTATTTATTTATTTTTAGTGTTCAGCTAAAAATTTGAAGAACATATCAGAACTGTTTTACTACGCTCAGAAAGCTGTACTGCACCCTACAGGACCACTTTACTGCCCTGAAGATAAGGAGGTAGATTTAAGAAGTGTTTTTTATTAAATTTGCCTATTTTACTGTAATTTACAGTACATATAGTTTCCTTCTAAAGAGGTTAGTTTATCAAATGATCGTAGCTTTGCGTCTAGGTTGAAGGACAGTTAAATCAGTCAGATTGCTGGTCAGAAGTTCCAATTAATTAATATAGATTATGAAACCCAGAATTTTTCTTTCATGATTCTAATTTACTCCTGCTATCATTTTCCCCCCTGTTCTCTTGGTATCTTTATTTTAAAAGGCAGGAATGTAAGCTTAGGAGCCGGCCCATTTTTGGTTCAGAGTCCTGGGTAGTGCTTGCTGATTGGTGGCTTCATTTAGCGTCATTTAGCCACCAACCAGCAAGCGCCATCCAGATTCTGAACTAAAAATGGGCTGGCTCCTAATCTTACATTCCTGCTTTTCAAATAAAGATAGCAAGAGAATGAAGAAAAAATGATAATAAGAGTAAACTAGAAAGTTGCCTGCTCTATCTGAGTCATGAAATAAATAATTTGGGTTTCATATCCGTTTAACTTGTCAAATTGTATGAAAATATTTACGTCTTATTGAGAAAGGTACTTAAAGGGACATTAAACCCAAACATTTTCTTTCATGATTCAAAGAGAGAATACAATTTTAAACAACATTCCAATTTACTTGTATTATCTAATTAGCTTCATTCTTTAGATATCCTATGTTAAAGAAATAGCAATGCACATGGGTGAGCCAATCAAATGAGGAATCTATTTGCAGCCACCAATCAGCAGCCACTGAGCCTATCTAGATATGCTTTTCAGCAAAGGATATCGAGAGAATGAAGACAATTACATAATAGAAGTAACTTTGAAAGTGGTTAAAATATGCATCCTCTTTCTAAGGATATCAAGAGAATGAAGATATGCATCCTCTTTCTAAGGATATCAAGAGAATGAAGACAATTACATAATAGAAGTAACTTTGAAAGTGGTTAAAATATGCATCCTCTTTCTAAATCATGAAAGAAAAAATTTGGGTTTCATGTCCCTTTAACATTTAATAAATATTAAATTGAAGACTTCAAGGGACATGAAACCCACATCTTTTTTCTTTCATGATTTAGACAGAACATGCAATTTAAAACAACTTTCTAAGTTACTTCTATTATCTAATTTGCTTTATTCTCTTGATATTCTTTGCTGGAAAGCATACCTAGCTCAGTAGCTGCTGATTGGTGGCTGCACATAGATGCATTGTCTTCAACAAAGGATATCTAAAAAATGAAGCAAATTAGATAATAGAAGTAAATTGGAATCTTGTTTAAAATTGTATTCTCTCTCTGAATCATGAAAGAAAAAAATGGGTCCCTTTAGGCTATCCTTCAACATTTGTAATACATTTTAAGTTCTAGGTAGTTTGCTTTGCAGATATATTTTTCACAGTGTATCTTGTCATAACTGATCTATAACTAAAATGTACCAATCTGTTATATTATACAGCTTAAGCCAGCTTGTATCAAATCCCTGACACGAATTTTCAAGATTTCAGACCTGGATAACGATGGCATCTTAAATGATGCAGAACTTAACTTCTTTCAAGTAAGTGTTTTCATATTTGTATAACAATTTAATTAATTTGACCTTACAGTAATCCACATCCTAACTGTTATTTGGCAGTTTATGGGACAAAAGACTTTGGTTACAATAATTTCTGTTAAAGGGAAATGCAAGTCGAATTTAAACTTTCATGATTCAGGTGCACGTCTTGAGTACTCCCTGGCAGCAGTGTTTGCAGCAATGTTTGTACCAATGTTATACATATAGATCTCAAAACTCATGCATGCTCCTGAGCCTTTCTTGGGTTCTTTTCATGGAAAAGAGCTACTTTTTATCAGTGGATGTCAAGAGAAAGAGGTACATTTCCTAATGGTAAAAAAATCTGTTCTCTGAGCTATGAAAGATTAGTCCCTTTTTAATATTTTAGCCTTAAAAAATCTAAGTGGAACTCACAATTAACCTTTAGTGCTAGTTACTCTGAGAAAAGTGTTTGTTTAATTTTTTTTTTTATGTATCATAGAGGACGTGTTTTCATATACCGTTAGCGCCCCAAGCTCTTGAGGATGTGAAGAACGTTGTAAAGAAGAACGTTCATGATGGAGTTTCAGGCAATGGATTGACACTGAAAGGTAATCTGTATTGCCAAAGCGGTCCTCACAAGTTAGTTTGTTTTTCTCTAAAGTGTAGAAGAAGACCTTCTTTCTGTTAAAGGGACAGTAAACCTAAAAAAATAGCAGCTTTATAAAACCTAATATTCCCTGTGAATTTTTATAAAAAAATGACTGTTTTTCAGACCCGCTCTCTGTGCTCTTCTGAGCGGGTCTGTTTTTATCACAGAGCGCATCTGGCCAGCTGTCTAGTCACAGACCCGCTCAGAAGAGCACAGAGAGCGGGTCTGAAAAACAGTCATTTTTTATAAAAATTCACAGGGAATATTAGGTTTTATAAAGCTGCTGCTAATATAATGTTATATAATTATGCACTATGTGCAGAATTATATAACATTATTTCTTCTGTTATGTGTGATCAGTCCACGGGTCATCATTACTTCTGGGATATAACTCCTCCCCAACAGGAAATGCAAGAGGATTCACCCAGCAGAGCTGCATATAGCTCCTCCCCTCTACGTCAGTCCCAGTCATTCTCTTGCACCCAACGACTAGATAGGATGTGTGAGAGGACTATGGTGATTATACTTAGTTTTTATGACTTCAATCAAAAGTTTGTTATTTTAAAATAGCACCGGAGCGTGTTATTACTTCTCTGGCAGAGTTTGAGGAAGAATCTGACAGAGATTTTTTTACTATGATTTTAACCGGAGTCGTTAAGATCATATTGCTGTTCTCGACCATCTGAGGGAGGTAAAGGCTTCAGATCAGGGGACAGCGGGCAGATGAATCTGCATTGAGGTATGTGGCAGTTTTTATTTTCTGAATGGAATTGATGAGAAAAGCCTGCCATACCGTTAAAATGACATGTATGTATACACTTCAGTATTCTGGGGATGGTATTTCACCGGAACTACTGTGTTAAAGGTCACTAATCCTTTTTAATAACTATTCTCATGTTAAACGTTTTTGCTGGAATGTAGAATCGTTTACATTGCTGAGGTACTGTGTGAATAAATGTTTGGGCATTATTTTCCACTTGGCAGTTTTTTGCTTTAATTGTGACAGTTTCGTTTCTCTTCACTGCTGTGTGGGAGAGGGAGGGGCCGTTTTTGGCGCTCTTTGCTACGCATCAAAAAATTCCAGTCAGCTACTTTTATATTTCCTGCATGATCCGGTTCATCTCTGACAGATCTCAGGGGTCTTCAAACTTCTTTGAAGGGAGGTAAATTCTCTCAGCAGAGCTGTGAGAATTCTTATAGTGACTGTGTATAAAAAACGTTGTTTTGTTTTCTTATGTACAAATTTAATTAGTGTTGTTTTTTACTAATGGGAACAAACCTTTGCTAAAAGTTGTGTTGTTTTAAAGTTTGATGCAATAACTGTTTTTCAGTTCATTATTTCAACTGTCATTTAATCGTTAGTACCTCTTTGAGGCACAGTGCGTTTTTTTTTTTTTTTTTGCTAAAAAAGATTATAACCAAGTTGTAAGTTTTTTTGCTAGTGTGTTAAACATGTCTGACTCAGAGGAAGATATCTGTGTCATTTGTTCCAATGCCAAGGTGGAGCCCAATAGAAATTTATGTACTAACTGTATTGATGCTACTTTAAATAAAAGTCAATCTGTACAATGTGAACAAATTTCACCAAACAGCGAGGGGAGAGTTATGCCGACTAACTCGCCTCACGCGACAGTACCTGCATCTCCCGCCCGGGAGGTGCGTGATATTTTGGCGCCTAGTACATCTGGGCGGCCATTACAGATAACATTACAAGATATGGCTACTGTTATGACTGAAGTTTTGTCTAAATTACCTGAACTAAGAGGCAAGCGTGATCACTCTGGGGTGAGAACAGAGTGCGCTGACAATGCTAGGGCCATGTCTGATACTGCGTCACAGCTCGCAGAGCATGAGGACGGAGAGCTTCATTCTGTGGGTGACGGTTCTGATCCAAACAGATTGGACTCAGATATTTCAAATTTTAAATTTAAATTGGAGAACCTCCGTGTACTACTAGGGGAGGTCTTAACAGCTCTCAACGATTGTAACACTGTTGCAATACCAGAGAAACTGTGTAGGTTGGATAAATACTTTGCGGTACCGGCGAGTACTGACGTTTTTCCTATACCTAAGAGACTAACTGAAATTGTTACTAAGGAGTGGGATAGACCCGGTGTGCCGTTCTCACCCCCTCCAATATTTAGAAAGATGTTTCCAATAGACGCCACCACTCGGGACTTATGGCAAACGGTCCCCAAGGTGGAGGGAGCAGTTTCTACTTTAGCTAAGCGTACCACTATCCCGGTGGAGGATAGCTGTGCTTTCTCAGATCCAATGGATAAAAAATTAGAGGGTTACCTTAAGAAAATGTTTGTTCAACAAGGTTTTATATTACAACCCCTTGCTTGTATCGCGCCGATTACGGCTGCGGCAGCATTTTGGATTGAGTCGCTTGAAGAGAACCTTAGTTCCTCTACGCTAGACGACATTACGGACAGGCTTAGAGTCCTTAAACTAGCTAATTCTTTCATTTCGGAGGCCGTAGTACATTTAACCAAACTTACGGCTAAGAACTCAGGATTCGCCATACAGGCACGCAGGGCACTGTGGCTAAAATCCTGGTCAGCTGATGTTACTTCTAAGTCCAAATTACTTAATATACCTTTCAAGGGGCAGTCCTTATTCGGGCCCGGTTTGAAAGAAATTATCGCTGACATTACGGGAGGTAAGGGCCACGCCCTACCTCAAGACAAGGCCAAAGCTAAGGCTAGACAGTCTAATTTTCGTCCCTTTCGGAATTTCAAAACAGGAGCAGCATCAACCTCCACTGCACCAAAACAGGAAGGAGCTGTTGCTCGTTACAGGCAAGGCTGGAAGCCTAACCAGTCCTGGAACAAAAGCAAGCAGGCCAGGAAACCTGCTGCTGCCCCAAAGACAGCATGAACCGAGAGCCCCCGATCCGGGACCGGATCTAGTAGGGGGCAGACTCTCTCTCTTCGCCCAGGCCTGGGCAAGAGATGTTCAGGATCCCTGGGCACTAGAGATCATATCTCAGGGATACCTTCTAGACTTCAAATTATCTCCCCCAAGAGGGAGATTTCATCTGTCAAGGTTGTCAACAAACCAGATAAAGAAAGAAGCGTTTCTACGCTGCGTACAAGATCTGTTAACAATGGGAGTGATCCATCCGGTTCCGTGGTCGGAACAAGGACAAGGGTTCTACTCAAACCTGTTTGTGGTTCCCAAAAAAGAGGGAACTTTCAGGCCAATCTTAGATTTAAAGACTCTAAACAAATTCCTAAGAGTTCCATCGTTCAAAATGGAAACTATTCGGACAATCTTACCCATGATCCAAGAGGGTCAGTACATGACCACAGTGGATTTAAAGGATGCTTACCTTCACATACCGATCCACAAAGATCATCACCGGTATCTAAGGTTTGCCTTCTTAGACAGGCACTACCAGTTTGTAGCTCTTCCATTCGGATTGGCTACGGCTCCAAGAATCTTCACAAAGGTTCTGGGTGCCCTTCTAGCGGTACTAAGACCGCGAGGGATTTCGGTAGCTCCGTACCTAGACGACATTCTAATACAAGCTTCAAGCTTTCAAACTGCCAAGTCTCATACAGAGTTAGTTCTGGCATTTCTAAGGTCGCATGGATGGAAAGTGAACGAAAAGAAGAGTTCTCTCTTTCCTCTCACAAGAGTTCCATTCTTGGGGACTCTTATAGATTCTGTAGAAATGAAGATTTACCTGACAGAAGACAGGTTAACAAAACTTCAAAATGCATGCCGCGTCCTTCATTCCATTCAACACCCGTCAGTAGCTCAATGCATGGAGGTGATCGGCTTAATGGTAGCGGCAATGGACATAGTACCTTTTGCACGCCTACACCTCAGACCGCTGCAATTATGCATGCTGAGTCAGTGGAATGGGGATTACTCAGATTTGTCCCCTACTCTGAATCTGAATCAAGAGACCAGAAATTCTCTTCTATGGTGGCTTCATCGGCCACACCTGTCCAGGGGGATGCCATTCAGCAGGCCAGACTGGACAATTGTAACAACAGACGCCAGCCTACTAGGTTGGGGCGCTGTCTGGAATTCTCTGAAGGCTCAGGGACTATGGAATCAGGAGGAGAGTCTCCTTCCAATAAACATTCTGGAATTGAGAGCAGTTCTCAATGCCCTTCTGGCTTGGCCCCAGTTAATAACTCGGGGGTTCATCAGGTTTCAGTCGGACAACATCACGACTGTAGCTTACATCAACCATCAGGGAGGGACAAGAAGCTCCCTAGCAATGATGGAAGTATCAAAGATAATTCGCTGGGCAGAGTCTCACTCTTGCCACCTGTCAGCAATCCACATCCCGGGAGTGGAGAACTGGGAGGCGGATTTCTTGAGTCGCCAGACTCTTCATCCGGGGGAGTGGGAACTTCATCCGGAGGTCTTTGCCCAAATACTTCGACGTTGGGGCAAACCAGAGATAGATCTCATGGCGTCTCGCCAGAACGCCAAACTTCCTCGCTACGGGTCCAGATCCAGGGATCCGGGAGCAGTTCTGATAGATGCTTTGACAGCACCTTGGAACTTCAGGATGGCTTATGTGTTTCCACCCTTCCCGCTGCTTCCTCGATTGATTGCCAAAATCAAACAGGAGAGAGCATCAGTAATTCTAATAGCACCTGCTTGGCCACGCAGGACTTGGTATGCAGATCTAGTGGACATGTCATCCTGTCCGCCTTGGTCTCTACCTCTGAAACAGGACCTTCTGATACAGGGTCCATTCAAACATCAAAATCTAACTTCTCTGAAGCTGACTGCTTGGAAATTGAACGCTTGATTTTATCAAAACGTGGTTTTTCTGAGTCGGTTATTGATACCCTGATTCAGGCTAGGAAGCCTGTTACCAGAAGGATTTACCATAAAATATGGCGGAAATACCTATACTGGTGCGAATCCAAAGGTTACTCCTGGAGTAAGGTTAGGATCGCTAGGATATTGTCTTTTCTACAAGAAGGTTTAGAAAAGGGTTTATCAGCTAGTTCATTAAAGGGACAGATTTCAGCTCTGTCCATCTTGTTACACAGACGTCTGTCAGAAAATCCAGACGTCCAGTCCTTTTGTCAGGCTTTAGCTAGGATCAAGCCTGTGTTTAAAGCTGTTGCTCCACCATGGAGTTTAAACTTAGTTCTTAACGTTTTACAGGGTGTTCCGTTTGAACCCCTTCATTCCATTGATATAAAAATGTTATCTTGGAAAGTTCTGTTTTTAATGGCTATTTCCTCGGCTCGAAGAGTCTCTGAGTTATCAGCCTTACATTGTGATTCCCCTTATCTGATTTTTCACTCAGACAAGGTAGTTCTGCGTACTAAACCTGGGTTCTTACCTAAGGTAGTCACTAACAGGAACATCAATCAAGAGATTGTTGTCCCATCCTTGTGTCCAAATCCTTCTTCAAAGAAGGAACGTCTTTTACACAATCTGGATGTAGTTCGTGCCCTCAAGTTCTACTTGCAGGCAACTAAAGATTTTCGCCAAACTTCTTCCTTGTTTGTCGTTTACTCTGGACAGAGGAGAGGTCAAAAAGCTTCTGCTACCTCTCTCTCTTTTTGGCTTCGTAGCATAATACGTTTAGCCTATGAGACTGCTGGACAGCAGCCTCCTGAAAGAATTACAGCTCACTCCACTAGAGCTGTGGCTTCCACTTGGGCCTTTAAGAATGAGGCCTCTGTTGAACAGATTTGCAAGGCTGCAACTTGGTCTTCGCTTCATACTTTTTCCAAATTTTACAAATTTGACACTTTTGCTTCTTCGGAGGCTATTTTTGGGAGAAAGGTTCTTCAGGCAGTGGTTCCTTCTGTATAATGAGCCTGCCTATCCCTCCCGTCATCCGTGTACTTTTGCTTTGGTATTGGTATCCCAGAAGTAATGATGACCCGTGGACTGATCACACATAACAGAAGAAAACATAATTTATGCTTACCTGATAAATTCCTTTCTTCTGTTGTGTGATCAGTCCACGGCCCGCCCTGTTTTAAGGCAGGTAAATATCTTTTAAATTATACTCCAGTCACCACTTCACCCTTGGTTACTCCTTTCTCGTTGTTTCTTGGTCGAATGACTGGGACTGACGTAGAGGGGAGGAGCTATATGCAGCTCTGCTGGGTGAATCCTCTTGCATTTCCTGTTGGGGAGGAGTTATATCCCAGAAGTAATGATGACCCGTGGACTGATCACACAACAGAAGAAAGGAATTTATCAGGTAAGCATAAATTATGTTTTTTTAGGTTTACTGGCCCTTTAAAGTGATTGACAATCCTAGGGTTTCTGAAATGCTAGGATTGACCATTGGAACAAATAAAGGGGACTTTAATTCATGAAGTATAAAATACTTCATGCTGAAAGCTCCTTTATTTGTTTGATGCATTCGCCGGACGCACTGCTCAGGCAGCCCATGGAAGAACGCTGTTTTGCTGAGAGGTGGCGTTTTCACCTCTTAGCCAATAGCCGTGAAAGAAATCTGGCTTGACGCCTGCTGGAACGCACAGCTATTTACTAAGAGGTGGAAACATCACCTCTTAGCAAAACAATGTTCTGCTGTGGGCTGCTTAAAGGACCAGTCAACACTGTAGATTTGCATAACCAACAAATGCAAGATAACAAGACAATGCAATAGCACTTAGTCTGAACTTCAAATGAGTAGTAGATTTTTTTTCTGACAATTTTAAAAGTTGTTTTTTTCTACTCCCCCCTGTACCATGTGACAGTCATCAGCCAATCACAAATGCATACACGTACCATGTGACAGCTATCAGCCATTCACAAATGCATACACACTTATTCTTGCACATGCTCAGTAGGAGCTGGTGACTCAAAAAGTTTAAATATAAAAAGACTGTGCACATTTTGTTAATGGCAGTAAATTGGAAAGTTGTTTAAAATTGCATGCTCTATCTGAATAATGAAAATTTAATTTTGATTGAGTGTCCCTTTAAGCAACTCAGTGCAGCGAACGCTTGAAACAAATAAAGGAATTTTCACCATGACTGAAAGTCCCCTTTATTTGTTCCAATAGTTAATCCTAGTGTTTCACAAACGCTAGGATTGACAATCACTTTAAAGATGTTAAATATGTTTATCCTCAGATACTAAGTTTAAATTGTTTTCCCGCCTAATCTGCTGCTGTCTGCATGCTATGATTAAATTGTATGATATTTTATTTATTTTTGAAATTCAGAAAAAAATATATATTTCTCTTGTTCAGTGTATCCAGTCCACAGATCATCCATTACTTGTGGGATATTCTCCTTCCCAACAGGAAGTTGGAAGAGGATCACTGCCATATCCAGTCATTCTCTTGCAACTCTCAACAAAGATGGAGGTAGTAAGAGGAGAGTGGTGTATTATAGTTAGTTTTTTTCTTCAATCAAAAGTTTATTATTTTTAAATGGTACCGGAGCGTACTATTTTATCTCAGACAGCATTTAGAAGAAGAACCTGCCTGCGGTTTCTATGATCTTAGCAGAAGTAACTAAGATCCACTGCTGTTCTCACATATTCTGAGGAGTGAGGTAACTTCAGAGGGGGAATGGCGTCCAGGTTATCCTGCAATAAGGTATGTGCAGTTAACATTTTTCTAGGGATGGAATTTGCTAGAAAATGCTGCTGATACCGGATTTATGTAAGTTAAGCCTAAATGCAGTGATTTAATAGCGACTGGTATCAGGCTTATTAACAGAGATACATACTCTTATAAAAGTGCAATATAAAACGTTTGCTGGCATGTTTAATCGTTTTTATATATGCTTGGTGATAAAACTTATTGGGGCCTAGTTTTTTTTCCCACATGGCTGGCTTGATTTTTGCCTAGAAACAGTTTCCTGAGGCTTTCCACTGTTGTAATATGAGTGGGAGGGGTCTATTTTAGCGCTTTTCTGCGCAGCTAAAATTACAGACAGAGACATTCAGCTTCCCTCTGCATGATACAGGACATCTCTGAAGGGCTCAAAAGGCTTCAAAAGTCGTGTTTGAGGAAGGTAACAGCCACAGTAGAGCTGTGGCAGTTGTTGTGACTGGTTTTAAAAACGTTTTTGTCATTTGTTATTCCGTTTTTAGTATTAAGGGGTTAATCATCCATTTGCAAGTGGGCGCAATGCTCTGCTAACTTGTTACATACACTGTAAAAATTTTGTTAGTGTAACTGCCTTTTTTCACTGTTATTTCAAATTTTGACAAAATTTGTTTTTCTTAAAGGCGCAGTAACGTTTTTTATATTGCTTGTTAACTTGGTTTAAAGTGTTTTCCAAGCTTGCTAGTCTCATTGCTAGTCTGTACAAACATGTCTGACACAGAGGAAACTACTTGTTCATTATGTTTAAAAGCCATGGTGGAGCCCCATAGGAGAATGTGTACTAAATGTATTGATTTCACCTTAAACAGTAAAGATCAGTCTTTATCTATAAAAGAATTGTCACCAGAGGGTTCTGTCGAGGGGGAAGTTATGCCGACTAACTCTCCCCACGTGTCGGACCCTTTGCCTCCCGCTCAAGGGACTCACGCTAATATGGCGCCAAGTACATCAGGGACGCCCATAGCGATTACTTTGCAGGACATGGCTGCGATCATGGATAATACCCTGTCAGCGGTATTAGCCAGATTGCCTGAATTAAGAGGCAAGCGCGATAGCTCTGGGGTTAGACGAGATACAGAGCGCGTAGATGCTGTAAGAGCCATGTCTGATACTGCGTCACAATATGCAGAACCTGAGGACGGAGAGCTTCAGTCTGTGGGTGACATCTCTGACTCGGGGAAACCTGATTCAGATATTTCTAATTTTAAATTTAAGCTTGAGAACCTCCGTGTATTGCTTGGGGAGGTGTTAGCTGCTCTGAATGACTGTGACACAATTGCAGTGCCAGAGAAATTGTGTAGACTGGATAAATACTACGCAGTGCCGGTGTGTACTGATGTTTTTCCAGTACCTAAAAGGTTTACAGAAATTATTAGTAAGGAGTGGGATAGACCCGGTGTGCCGTTTTCCCCCCCTCCTATATTTAGAAAAATGTTTCCAATAGACGCCACTACACGGGACTTATGGCAGACGGTCCCTAAGGTGGAGGGAGCAGTTTCTATTTTAGCAAAGCGTACCACTATCCCGGTTGAGGACAGTTGTGCTTTTTCAGATCCAATGGATAAAAAAATTAGAGGGTTACCTTAAGAAAATGTTTATTCAACAAGGTTTTATTTTACAGCCCCTTGCATGCATTGCGCCTGTCACTGCTACTGCGGCGTTCTGGTTTGAGGCCCTGGAAGAGGCCATCCATACAGCTCCATTGACTGAAATCATTGACAAGCTTAGAACACTTAAGCTAGCTAACTCATTTGTTTCTGATGCCATTGTTCATTTGACTAAACTAACGGCTAAGAATTCCGGATTCGCCATCCAGGCGCGTTGGGCGCTATGGCTTAAATCCTGGTCAGCTGACGTGACTTCAAAGTCTAAATTGCTCAACATTCCTTTCAAGGGGCAGACCTTATTCGGGCCTGCTTTGAAAGAAATTATTGCTGACATTACTGGAGGTAAGGGTCATACCCTTCCTCAGGACAGGGTCAAATCAAGGGCCAAACAGTCTAATTTTCGTGCCTTTCGAAATTTCAAGGCAGGTGCAGCATCAACTTCCTCCGCTTCAAAACAAGAGGGAACTTTTGCTCACTCCAAGCAGGCCTGGAAATATAACCAGTCCTGGAACAAGGGCAAGCAGGCCAGAAAGCCTGCTGCTGCCTCCAAGACAGCATGAAGGAACAGCCCCCTATCCGGCAACGGATCTAGTAGGGGGCAGACTTTCTCTCTTCGCCCAGGCGTGGGCAAGAGATGTTCAGGATCCCTGGGCGTTGGAGATCATATCTCAGGGATATCTTCTGGACTTCAAAGCTTCTCTTCCACAAGGGAGATTTCACCTTTCAAGATTATCTGCAAACCAGATAAAGAAAGAGGCATTCTTACGCTGCGTGCAAGACCTCCTAGTAATGGGAGTGATCCATCCAGTTCCGCGGACGGAACAAGGACAGGGTTTTTATTCAAATCTGTTTGTGGTTCCCAAAAAAGAGGGAACCTTCAGACCAATTTTGGATCTAAAGATCTTAAACAAATTCCTCAGAGTTCCATCATTCAAGATGGAAACTATTCGAACCATCCTACCCATGATCCAAGAGGGTCAGTACATGAACACAGTGGACTTAAAGGATGCCTACCTTCACATTCCGATTCACAAGAATCATCATCGGTTCCTGAGGTTTGCCTTTCTAGACAAGCATTACCAATTTGTAGCTCTTCCCTTCGGGTTGGCTACAGCCCCAAGAATTTTTACAAAGGTTCTGGGCTCACTTCTGGTGGTTCTAAGACCGCGAGGCATAGCGGTGGCTCCTTATCTAGACGACATCCTGATACAGGCGTCAAGCTTTCAAATTGCCAAGTCTCATACAGAGATAGTTCTGGCATTTCTGAGGTCGCATGGGTGGAAAGTGAATGAAGAAAAGAGTTCTCTATCTCCTCTCACAAGGGTTTCCTTCCTCGGACTCTTATAGATTCTGTAGAAATGAAAATTTACCTGACGGAGTCCAGGTTATCAAAACTTCTAAATGCTTGCCGTGTTCTTCACTCCATTCCGCGCCCTGCGGTGGCTCAGTGCATGGAAGTAATTGGCTTAATGGTAGCGGCGATGGACATAGTGCCATTTGCGCGCCTGCATCTCAGTCAGTGGAATGGGGATTACACAGATTTGTCCCCTCTACTAAATCTGGATCAGGAAACCAGAGATTCTCTTCTCTGGTGGTTATCTCGGGTCCACCTGTCCAAGGGTATGACCTTTCGCAGACCAGATTGGACGATTGTAACAACAGATGCCAGCCTTCTAGGTTGGGGTGCAGTCTGGAACTCCCTGAAGGCTCAGGGTTCATGGACTCAGGAGGAGAAACTCCTCCCAATAAATATTCTGGAGTTAAGAGCAATATTCAATGCTCTTCTAGCTTGGCCTCAGTTAGCAACACTGAGGTTCATCAGATTTCAGTCGGACAACATCACGACTGTGGCTTACATCAACCATCAAGGGGGAACCAGGAGTTCCCTAGCGATGTCGGAAGTCTCCAAGATAATTCGCTGGGCAGAGACTCACTCTTGCCACCTATCAGCGATCCATATCCCGGGCGTAGAGAACTGGGAGGCGGATTTTCTAAGTCGTCAGACTTTTCATCCGGGGGAGTGGGAGCTCCATCCGGAGGTGTTTGCTTAATTGGTCCATCGTTGGGGCAAACCAGAACTGGATCTCATGGCGTCTCGCCAGAACGCCAAGCTTCCTTGTTACAGGTCCAGGGACCCAGAAGCGACGCTGATAGATGCTCTAGCAGCTCCTTGGTTCTTCAACCTGGCTTATGTGTTTCCACCGTTTCCTCTGCTCCCTCGACTGATTGCCAAAATCAGACAGGAGAGAGCATCAGTGATTCTGATAGCGCCTGCGTGGCCACGCAGGACCTGGTATGCAGATCTGGTGGACATGTCTTCCTTTCCACCATGGACTCTGCCTCTGAGACAAGACCTTCTAATACAAGGTCCTTTCAATCATCCGAATCTAATTTCTCTGAGACTGACTGCATGGAGATTGAACGCTTGATCCTATCAAAGTGTGGCTTCTCCGAGTCAGTCATTAATACCTTAATACAGGCACGAAAGCCTGTCACCAGGAAAATCTAGCACAAGATATGGCGTAAATATCTTCATTGGTGTGAATCCAAGAATTACTCATGGAGTAGGGTTAGGATTCCTAGGATATTGTCCTTCCTCCAAGAGGGTTTGGACAAAGGATTATCAGCTAGTTCTTTAAAGGGACAGATTTCTGCTCTGTCTATTCTTTTACACAAGGCATTTTGTCAGGCTTTAGTTAGAATTAAGCCTGTGTTTAAACCTGTTGCTCCTCCATGGAGCTTAAACTTGGTTCTTAAAGTTCTCCAAGGGGTTCCGTTTGAACCCCTTCATTCTATTGATATCAAACTTCTATCATGGAAAGTTCTGTTTCTGATGGCTATTTCCTCGGCTCGAAGAGTCTCTGAGTTATCTGCCTTACATTGTGATTCTCCTTATCTGATCTTTCATTCAGATAAAGTAGTTCTGCGTACAAAACCTGGGTTTTTACCCAAGGTGGTTTCTAACAAGAATATCAATCAAGAGATTGTTGTTCCATCATTGTGTCCTAATCCTTCCTCAAAGAAGGAACGTCTTTTGCATAATCTAGATGTAGTCCGTGCCTTGAAGTTTTACTTACAAGCTACTAAAGATTTTCGTCAAACATCTAACCTGTTTGTTGTTTACTCTGGACAGAGGAGAGGTCAAAAGGCCTCGGCAACCTCTCTTTCTTTTTGGCTTCGGAGTATAATCCGTTTAGCCTATGAGACTGCTGGACAGCAGCCCCCTGAAAGGATTACAGCTCATTCTACTAGAGCTGTGGCTTCCACCTGGGCCTTTAAAAATGAGGCTTCTGTTGAACAGATTTGCAAGGCTGCGACTTGGTCTTCGCTTCATACCTTTTCAAAATTTTACTAATTTGATACTTTTGCTTCTTCGGAGGCTGTTTTTGGGAGAAAGGTTCTACAGGCAGTGGTTCCTTCCGTTTAAGTTCCTGCCTTGTCCCTCCCATCATCCCTGTACTTTAGCTTTGGTATTGGTATCCCACAAGTAATGGATGATCCGTGGACTGGATACACTTAACAAGAGAAAACATAATTTATGCTTACCTGATAAATTTATTTCTCTTGTGGTGTATCCAGTCCACGGCCCTCCCTGTCCTTTTAAGGCAGGTCTAAATTTTAATTAAACTACAGTCACCACTGCACCCTATGGTTTCTCCTTTCTCGGCTTGTTTCGGTCGAATGACTGGATATGGCAGTGAGGGGAGGAGCTATATAGCAGCTCTGCTGTGGGTGATCCTCTTGCAACTTCCTATTGGGAAGGAGAATATCCCACAAGTAATGGATGATCCGTGGACTGGATAACACTACAAGAGAAATAAATTTATCAAGTAAGCATAAATTATGTTTTCTTTCATAAGGTGATGAGAGTCCACAATTCATTACACTAGATGGCAGCACTATTTCCTGCCATGTAGTGCTCCAGATGCCTACCTATGTATCTCTTCAACACAATATCATGGGAACAAAGCAAATTTGATAATGGAAGTAAACTGGAAACCTGTTGCTCCTGTGAGGTAGCTGAACACATCTGGTGAGCCAATAACAAGAGGCATATGTGTAAACGGATGCTAGCTCCCAGTACTACATTTCTGCACCTGATCCTACTTAGGTATGCTTTTCAACTAAGTATGCCAAGAGAACCAAGAAGATATGATAATAGAAGTAAATTAAAAAGTGTTTTAAATTGCATGCTCTGTGTTAATCATGAGTTTATTAGCATCTCAGTTTAGGAAAAATCACAGGGAGGCCGCTATTTTCTGGAGGTATCAGTTTCTAGTTTACCTATCTATAATTCAATCATTCTTAGCTATTCATCCAAATTAACCCCTTCACTTACAGGAATTTCAGAGAAAAACTTGATCTAAATACCGAAGAGTTATTTATTTATTTTTTTGCTATCAACAGAAATAGAGCCTTGTTTTTTTTAAATTTTATTTACTTATCATAACTATATATATTTTTAAGTAGACAACCCAAAGTATTGATCTAGGCTCATTTTGGTATATTTCATGCCGCCAATTCGATGTGATCATATAAAAAAAAATACTTTTTCACAAACTTTAGGTTTCTTGCTGAAATTATTTACATACTGCTTGTGCAATCATGACACAAATGATTGTAAAAGCTTCTTTGGGATACCCTCTGTTTGGAAATAGCAGGCATACATGACTTTGCCATTGGTCTTTTTGGTAATTTAGAAGCCTGGTAATTGCAGCTGCGCACCACACTAATGAAATTTTCAGCAATTGAGGGATTAATAAATTGGCAGGTATGGAAAAGTCTATTAATGTAGGTGTTACCCTCCTACCTGACACGTCCCTGATCCCTCACAAACAGCTCTCTTCCCCCCACCCACACATATCCCTACCATCTTAGGTACTGGCAGACAGTCTCCCAAGTATGCAGTTTAGGGCTTTTTATATTATTATTTTATTTTTTTCTGCAGTGTAGTGATCCTTCCTCAACCCTTCTACCTCCATGATCCCTCCAAAACAGCTCTCTAACCCTTCCCCCCACCCACTAGTTACAGCCACCTTTGATGCTGGCAGCTGTCTGCCAGTACCCAATTTTTAGGGTTTTTATTTTTTAAAATGTATTTATTATTTTGTATTTTTTCTGTAGTGTAGTGGACCTCCCCCTCCTCATGATCAGTAATTGCGGTGCCCCGACCCAACTATCCCAAACCTTTTCAGTAGTGCAGCTCCCCATCGCTCTCCCTTCAAAATTTTTGGGCACCCCACTGACTTTCCTTCCCACACCTCCCGTTGGCACCAACAGAGACTGTTACAGACAGTGACACACACCATGTTACTGTATGTAATGATCTGGCAATCTGCCTTCATATGGTAACGGAACACTGGGCCGCAGTATGGACGTAGATCTAGGTTATGCTGTACAATGGGCTATGTACCTCATGACATAGATCTTCGTCCATTTGGCCCATGGGGTTAAAATGCTACATGATAAAGTGTGTATATATATATATATATATATATATATATATATTTGTGTTTTATCTGTTAGGGCAATCAGTATGGATAGTAAAACAAAGTTAAGTAATTGCATTTTTTCCTGCAGGATTTCTTTTCTTGCATACACTTTTCATACAGAGAGGAAGACATGAGACTACGTGGACCGTATTACGGCGCTTTGGATATGACGATGACTTGGAGTTAACACCAGAGTATTTATTTCCACCGTAAGTCACCTTTATGTAAACAATGTTCTCTGTACGTTGAAATTGTTTGAACTGAAATAAATTTAATGAATGCAATCATAGACCATCAAATAGCACTGTTGCTTGGAATATATATTTGACATATGCATTTGTCGATTGTTTTACAAATGGCGAATATGACCCTGGGTAGCTGCATTCGATGCAGATTTTTTCATGTGAAAATGCAACACACAAAGATCTGTGCAAATCCAGATCTTTGTGTGTTTCACTTTCACACAAATCTGGTCACCAAAAAGATAGAATGTGGCACTATTCTTTATTCATTACACAAAAGAATTGACGAATGCACATGCCTAATATTATTTATATATACAATCTACTGTACTGGACCTCATAGACTGTGACAGAGGAATGTTATTTCTAATATTTTTCATGCTTACTCGCAACTTATTCAGGCAGGTTGGACAGTCTGTCAGAGCATTTAATATTGTATAAAAAGTGTATAGAACATTTGTATAAAACAATATTGGGGTTTTTAGCTGCCATCAAAAGCTATGTTTTATTAGAAAAAAGATAGGAATTTGTAGGTGACAAATAGCCTAATTGATTTCTTCCTCTAATGGGTACAGAGCTATGTCTTAAGTAGAAATCATCAGTTTTGCTATTTTGTAAATGTTCATGGGATTGTGTAATTTTCCCACACTCGAACCATCAATTGCTTTTGTTTATTAACATCTTAATTTGTAAATAAAAACACCTTGTTTTTCCATTCATATTTATGCATAAAAATATGTGATACATCGTGTTCCAGGTCAGGTTTTTCAACATATTCCAGTTATGGTTATCAACAGAAGCTAATAATAGTTTGCGGCAAATTTTAAGCTTGCAAGGAATGTACTGGTAGTAAGCCACTCTGGAATACACTGCTTGTGGCAGGTTTTACTTGTAGGGAGAAAGAAGGGAAAATAATATAAATATATATATATATATATATATATATATATATATATATATATATATATATATATATATATTTTTTTTTTAAAAAAAAAAAAAAAGTTAGTCTTCAATATTTTAAAGTTTTTATTTTAGCTTTCAGAAAAGAAAGACCAATTAAAATGGATGCACAAAATGCCTGTTACAAAGAAAATCTGTTTGTGCATTTCCTATAGTGTTGGCTGCATATTTCCACTGAGGAGTTACTTTGCAAGGCTTCCCTAGTAATGCATCTCTGCTGTTTACTGCTTCTAGGTGGACATAACGACCATGTTTTGATAACAATTGTAAAAATAAAATCCCCATTGGATTAAAAGGGACAGTGTACTGTAATAATGAACAAAACAATAGTTTCCCTTAGATGGTATTCAAGCAAGGTGAGGTGAAGTAAAGTTCATACTTTTCAAGTATGAACTTTACTTCACCTCACCTTGCTTGAATACCGTCTAAGGGAAACTATTGTTTTGTTTATATTTAGACTGCAAACTTTCAGTTTGATTGGTCTGTCTTGTATCGGGAGAGACGCCGATGCAGCCCTTGGTTTCAACCTTCAGTTTCTGCTTCTTATTTCTGTGCACTCATCTTCAGCTTTTTATACTGTAATAATGGTTTTCCCTAAATGTGTTTCCGATGACTTGTTACACCAACTGCAGAGTATAAAATGTATAGGAATTTTCAACTTTAGGTTTATTTTTGTATACAAAATAGCTGTTTTTGCTAGTTGAAACCACAACATGTCCAAATGTGCTTAGCTTGCAGGAAGAGGTGACATCAATATCCTTTTCTTTCTAATAACACGGTGAGTCCACAGATCATCTAATTACTATTGGGAATATCAATCCTGCCCAGCAGGAGGCGGCAAAGAGCACCACAGCAAAACTGTTAAATATCATCTCCCTTCCCTCCAACCCCAGTCATTCTCTTTGCCTACGTTAGAGCAAGGAAGGGGTAAAGTTAGGTGACTGAAAGGATTCTTCAATCAAGAGTTATTTTATTTTTTTATTTAACAACACAAGCTTGTGCTGTTTGTTCTACTAGGGCAGTGCTTTCCAAACTGTGTGTCGTGACACATTAGTGTGTCGGCGGCAGTGTGTAGGTGTGTCACTGCTTTAGCACAAATTTCTTTGAATTTAAAATTCTTTTAAATTTTTTTTTTCTCCAACATAGGTGTGTCCGGTCCACGGCGTCATCCTTACTTGTGGGATATTCTCTTCCCCAACAGGAAATGGCAAAGAGCCCAGCAAAGCTGGTCACATGATCCCTCCTAGGCTCCGCCTACCCCAGTCATTCTCTTTGCCGTTGTACAGGCAACATCTCCACGGAGATGGCTTAGAGTTTTTAAGTGTTTAACTGTAGTTTTTATTATTCAATCAAGAGTTTGTTATTTTGAAATAGTGCTGGTATGTACTATTTACTCAGAAACAGAAAAGAGATGAAGATTTCTGTTTGTATGAGGAAAATGATTTTAGCAACCGTCACTAAAATCCATGGCTGTTCCACACAGGACTGTTGAGAGCAATTAACTTCAGTTGGGGGAACAGTGAGCAGTCTCTTGCTGCTTGAGGTATGACACATTCTAACAAGACGATGTAATGCTGGAAGCTGTCATTTTCCCTATGGGATCCGGTAAGCCATGTTTATTACGATTGTAAATAAGGGCTTCAAAAAGGGCTTATTAAGACTGTAGACTTTTTTTGGGCTAAATCGATTGATTATTAACACATATTTAGCCTTGAGGAATCATTTTATCTGGGTATTTTGATATAATAATATCGGCAGGCACTGTTTTAGACACCTTATTCTTTAGGGGCTTTCCCAAAGCATAGGCAGAGCCTCATTTTCGCGCCGGTGTTGCGCACTTGTTTTTGAGAGGCATGGCATGCAGTCGCATGTGAGAGGAGCTCGGATACTTAGAAAAGACTTTCTGAAGGCGTCATTTGGTATCGTATTCCCCTTGGGGCTTGGTTGGGTCTCAGCAAAGCAGATACCAGGGACTGTAAAGGGGTTAAAGTTCAAAACGGCTCCGGTTCCGTTATTTTAAGGGTTAAAGCTTCCAAATTTGGTGTGCAATACTTTTAAGGCTTTAAGACACTGTGGTGAAAATTTGGTGAATTTTGAACAATTCCTTCATGTTTTTTCGCATTTGCAGTAAAAAAGTGTGTTCAGTTTAAAATTTAAAGTGACAGTAACGGTTTTATTTTAAAACGTTTTTTGTACTTTGTTATCAAGTTTATGCCTGTTTAACATGTCTGAACTACCAGATAGACTGTGTTCTGAATGTGGGGAAGCCAGAATTCCTATTCATTTAAATAAATGTGATTTATGTGACAATGACAATGATGCCCAAGATGATTCCTCAAGTGAGGGGAGTAAGCATGGTACTGCATCATTCCCTCCTTCGTCTACACGAGTCTTGCCCACTCAGGAGGCCCCTAGTACATCTAGCGCGCCAATACTCCTTACTATGCAACAATTAACGGCTGTAATGGATAATTCTGTCAAAAACATTTTAGCCAAAATGAACACTTATCAGCGTAAGCGCGACTGCTCTGTTTTAGATACTGAAGAGCATGACGACGCTGATATTAATATTTCTGAAGGGCCTCTAACTCAGTCTGATGGGGCCAGGGAGGTTTTGTCTGAGGGAGAAATTACTGATTCAGGGCATATTTCTCAACAAGCTGAACCTGATGTGATTGCTTTTAAATTTAAGTTGGAACATCTCCGCATTCTGCTTAAGGAGGTATTATCCACTCTGGATGATTGTGACAAGTTGGTCATCCCAGAGAAACTATGTAAAATGGACAAGTTCCTAGAGGTGCCGGGGCTCCCAGAAGCTTTTCCTATACCCAAGCGGGTGGCGGACATTGTTAATAAAGAATGGGAAAGGCCCGGTATTCCTTTCGTCCCTCCCCCCATATTTAAAAAATTGTTTCCTATGGTCGACCCCAGAAAGGACTTATGGCAGACAGTCCCCAAGGTCGAGGGAGCGGTTTCCACTTTAAACAAACGCACCACTATACCCATAGAGGATAGTTGTGCTTTCAAAGATCCTATGGATAAAAAATTAGAAGGTTTGCTTAAAAAGATGTTTGTTCAGCAGGGTTACCTTCTACAACCAATTTCATGCATTGTCCCTGTCGCTACAGCCGCATGTTTCTGGTTCGATGAGCTGATAAAGGCGGTCGACAGTGATTCTCCTCCTTATGAGGAGATTATGGACAGAATCAATGCTCTCAAATTGGCTAATTCTTTCACCCTAGACGCCACTTTGCAATTGGCTAGGTTAGCGGCTAAGAATTCTGGGTTTGCTATTGTGGCGCGCAGAGCGCTTTGGTTGAAATCTTGGTCGGCTGATGCGTCTTCCAAGAACAAGCTACTTAACATTCCTTTCAAGGGGAAAACGCTGTTTGGCCCTGACTTGAAAGAGATTATCTCGGATATCACTGGGGGTAAGGGCCACGCCCTTCCTCAGGATCGGCCTTTCAAGGCAAAAAATAAACCTAATTTTCGTCCCTTTCGTAGAAACGGACCAGCCCAAGGTGCTACGTCCTCTAAGCAAGAGGGTAATACTTCTCAAGCCAAGCCAGCTTGGAGACCAATGCAAGGCTGGAACAAGGGAAAGCAGGCCAAGAAACCTGCCACTGCTACCAAGACAGCATGAAATGTTGGCCCCCGATCCGGGACCGGATCTGGTGGGGGGCAGACTCTCTCTCTTCGCTCAGGCTTGGGCAAGAGATGTTCTGGATCCTTGGGCGCTAGAAATAGTCTCCCAAGGTTATCTTCTGGAATTCAAGGGACTTCCCCCAAGGGGGAGGTTCCACAGGTCTCAGTTGTCTTCAGACCACATAAAAAGACAGGCATTCTTACATTGTGTAGAAGACCTGTTAAAAATGGGAGTGATTCATCCCGTTCCATTAAGAGAACAAGGGATGGGGTTCTACTCCAATCTGTTTATAGTTCCCAAAAAAGAGGGAACGTTCAGACCAATCTTAGATCTCAAGATCTTAAACAAGTTTCTCAAGGTTCCATCGTTCAAGATGGAAACCATTCGAACTATTCTTCCTTCCATCCAGGAAGGTCAATTCTTGACCACGGTGGATTTAAAGGATGCGTATCTACATATTCCTATCCACAAGGAACATCATCGGTTCCTGAGGTTCGCATTCCTGGACAAACATTACCAGTTCGTGGCGCTTCCTTTCGGATTAGCCACTGCTCCAAGGATTTTCACAAAGGTACTAGGGTCCCTTCTAGCTGTGCTAAGACCAAGGGGCATTGCTGTAGTACCTTACTTGGACGACATTCTGATTCAAGCGTCGTCCCTTCCTCAAGCAAAGGCTCACACGGACATTGTCCTGGCCTTTCTCAGATCTCACGGATGGAAAGTGAACGTGGAAAAGAGTTCTCTATCTCCGTCAACAAGGGTTCCCTTCTTGGGAACAATAATAGACTCCTTAGAAATAAGGATTTTTCTGACAGAGGCCAGAAAAACAAAACTTCTAGACTCTTGTCGGATACTTCATTCCGTTCCTCTTCCTTCCATAGCTCAGTGCATGGAAGTGATCGGGTTGATGGTAGCGGCAATGGACATAGTTCCTTTTGCACGCATTCATCTAAGACCATTACAACTGTGCATGCTCAGTCAGTGGAATGGGGACTATACAGACTTGTCTCCGAAGATACAAGTAAATCAGAAGACCAGAGACTCACTCCGTTGGTGGCTGTCCCTGGACAACCTGTCACGAGGGATGACATTCCGCAGACCAGAGTGGGTCATTGTCACGACCGACGCCAGTCTGATGGGCTGGGGCGCGGTCTGGGGATCCCTGAAAGCTCAGGGTCTTTGGTCTCGGGAAGAATCTCTTCTACCGATAAATATTCTGGAACTGAGAGCGATATTCAATGCTCTCAAGGCTTGGCCTCAGCTAGCGAGGGCCAAGTTCATACGGTTTCAATCAGACAACATGACAACTGTTGCGTACATCAACCATCAGGGGGGAACAAGGAGTTCCCTGGCGATGGAAGAAGTGACCAAAATCATTCTATGGGCGGAGTCTCACTCCTGCCACCTGTCTGCTATCCACATCCCAGGAGTGGAAAATTGGGAAGCGGATTTTCTGAGTCGTCAGACATTGCATCCGGGGGAGTGGGAACTCCATCCGGAAATCTTTGCCCAAGTCACTCAGCTGTGGGGCATTCCAGACATGGATCTGATGGCCTCTCGTCAGAACTTCAAAGTTCCTTGCTACGGGTCCAGATCCAGGGATCCCAAGGCGGCTCTAGTGGATGCACTAGTAGCACCTTGGACCTTCAAACTAGCTTATGTGTTCCCGCCGTTTCCTCTCATCCCCAGGCTGGTAGCCAGGATCAATCAGGAGAGGGCGTCGGTGATCTTGATAGCTCCTGCGTGGCCACGCAGGACTTGGTATGCAGATCTGGTGAATATGTCATCGGCTCCTCCTTGGAAGCTACCTTTGAGACGAGACCTTCTTGTTCAGGGTCCGTTCGAACATCCGAATCTGGTTTCACTCCAGCTGACTGCTTGGAGATTGAACGCTTGATCTTATCGAAGCGAGGGTTCTCAGATTCTGTTATCGATACTCTTGTTCAGGCCAGAAAGCCTGTAACTAGAAAGATTTACCACAAAATTTGGAAAAAATATATCTGTTGGTGTGAATCTAAAGGATTCCCTTGGGACAAGGTTAAGATTCCTAGGATTCTATCCTTCCTTCAAGAAGGATTGGAAAAAGGATTATCTGCAAGTTCCCTGAAGGGACAGATTTCTGCCTTGTCTGTGTTACTTCACAAAAAGCTGGCCGCTGTGCCAGATGTTCAAGCCTTTGTTCAGGCTCTGGTTAGAATTAAGCCTGTTTACAAACCTTTGACTCCTCCTTGGAGTCTCAATTTAGTTCTTTCAGTTCTTCAGGGGGTTCCGTTTGAACCCTTGCATTCCGTTGATATTAAGTTATTATCTTGGAAAGTTTTGTTTTTAGTTGCAATTTCTTCTGCTAGAAGAGTTTCAGAATTATCTGCTCTGCAGTGTTCTCCTCCTTATCTGGTGTTCCATGCAGATAAGGTGGTTTTACGTACTAAACCTGGTTTTCTTCCAAAAGTTGTTTCTAACAAAAACATTAACCAGGAGATTATCGTACCTTCTCTATGTCCGAAACCAGTTTCAAAGAAGGAACGTTTGTTGCACAATTTGGATGTTGTTCGCGCTCTAAAATTCTATTTAGATGCTACAAAGGATTTTAGACAAACATCTTCCTTGTTTGTTGTTTATTCCGGTAAACGGAGAGGTCAAAAAGCAACTTCTACCTCTCTCTCTTTTTGGATTAAAAGCATCATCAGATTGGCTTACGAGACTGCCGGACGGCAGCCTCCCGAAAGAATCACAGCTCATTCCACTAGGGCTGTGGCTTCCACATGGGCCTTCAAGAACGAGGCTTCTGTTGATCAGATATGTAGGGCAGCGACTTGGTCTTCACTGCACACTTTTACCAAATTTTACAAGTTTGATACTTTTGCTTCTTCTGAGGCTATTTTTGGGAGAAAGGTTTTGCAAGCCGTGGTGCCTTCCATTTAGGTGACCTGATTTGCTCCCTCCCTTCATCCGTGTCCTAAAGCTTTGGTATTGGTTCCCACAAGTAAGGATGACGCCGTGGACCGGACACACCTATGTTGGAGAAAACAGAATTTATGTTTACCTGATAAATTACTTTCTCCAACGGTGTGTCCGGTCCACGGCCCGCCCTGGTTTTTTTAATCAGGTCTGATAATTTATTTTCTTTAACTACAGTCACCACGGTACCATATGGTTTCTCCTATGCAAATATTCCTCCTTAACGTCGGTCGAATGACTGGGGTAGGCGGAGCCTAGGAGGGATCATGTGACCAGCTTTGCTGGGCTCTTTGCCATTTCCTGTTGGGGAAGAGAATATCCCACAAGTAAGGATGACGCCGTGGACCGGACACACCGTTGGAGAAAGTAATTTATCAGGTAAACATAAATTCTGTTTTTGGTTTCCGACTTTCCACTTGCCTGCTACGCAAATCATGTGGTTGACACGTGATTGATACCTAATGGGCCACAGATCATCTTAACCTATTAGCACCGCTTAGCGGGAACTGAAACTATTCCCATTGGTGGTACATTGGCTCCTGACTGCACGTGTAGTCCCCTCAAATCGGCTTGTGACTGCACGTGTAGTCAGTGAGTGGGACAGCAGTGTGTTTGCAGCGCGGGCAGTGGTCAGTCGGATTCACAGAGTTCTAAGGGCAGCAGCTTAAACGCTGAGCTTAAAGGGCCACTAAACCCAAAATCTTTCTTTCATGATTCAGATAGAGACTAGAAATTTAAACAACATTACAATTCACTTCTATTATTTATTTTGCTTATTTTTTTAGATATCCTTAGTTGAAGAAAAAGCAATGCCAATCACACAAGGCTTCTATGTGCAGCAACCAATCAGCAGCTACTGAGCATATCTAGATATGCTTTTCAGCAAAGAATATCAAGAGAATAAAACAAATGAGATAATATAAGTAAATTAGAAAGATGTTTAAAATTACATTCTTTTTCTAAATCATGTAAGAAAAAATGTGGGTTTCATGGCTCTTTAAGTCAGAAGTCAAAGTGTTTTTTTTTTTGCAGCTAGCTCACAGTAGTGCATTGCTGTTTTTGATATATGGATAGGAAGTGGAAGCTTAAAAATGCTTGATGATGAAATGTGAGTGTATTTATCTAATATTCCACTAAATATTCAGAAACTGTGTTTATCCCATCAACCTCATACATCCCATTAAAATAGTAAGTAGCTATTGGTGTTATTAAACTTTTTTGTTTTAATTCTTGCACATACTTACATACTGTAACTTGTAAATACATTTTGTTATTATATAATTTATCTTTGTGTCCGTATCTCTTAAAACAAGTTAGTTTAAACTCCTGTTTGCTAGTACAACTGAATTACTGTGTCGCGAAAATGATGTAGGTCTAAAAAGTGTGTCACCAACATAAAAAGTTTGGAAAGCTCTGTACTAGGGTGTAGCCATAGTCCACATCAGTCTCTTCAATAGAGCAGTAGTGGCTTTTAAGAAATGGAAACTTGTGGGGTACAATCCTCACTGCGCCTCCCATATATTTATGCTGCCCTAATACTAAAAGCCTGAGTAAGATTACTCAGACTTTCTCTTTTTCCACAGGTCCATGTGAGGGAGAGGACCTCTCAAACTTAGTGAGCTGCCTTGCTGCCGGGCAGATTTCTAAAAGGTAAGTGCTGAATTTATTTTTCTGGGGATACAGAAAAATTGGCACTTTAATGGTAATATGGACACAATTGACATCCCACACGAAAATGGAGTTGGGGATTATGTTATGAGGGCAGTAATGGCAGGCACTGGGGACGAGAAGATGTGGCTCATGTGTTAGGTGTGTTTTCACTAATCCCGGCGGCGTTATGTTAGAGCCATTTGCCGACCGGGAGGTTTAATCTCTATACGCCCATGATGGGCGGAGCTAGCTGAGGCGGCAATGTTTGCGCGCCCTTTTGTCTGTCTCACTTCATTTCCGCTATTACGGAGAGCGGTGATAGCAGTTTAAGAAGTTTTTATATACTGCGCTATGGTGATGCAGAAGAACAGCCTCAGATCCCTTAATAGAAATAGTTAAGGTTGAGTCCGGACGTCTACTATCAAAGGGAATATACGCTCCGGTGGCAGGTAGGCACCTCAGCAAAGCTCAGCTTAGGTGTAGAGGTTGTCTGGTATTTCTTGTAAAAATGTAAGATTTTTCTTGCAAGCAAAATAAAAACGGTTGTTTAACATTTAAAGAGAAAGTAAAGTTTTTTGTGTGTGGTAATTTCAAGTTAAAATATAAGTTTATCTAATTTTAATCTGCTCATTGGTGAATAAAGATGGACCAAGAGGCCCTGCAAGATGTTACATGTTGTTTATGTTTTGATGCTAATGTGGAACCACCAATCCCTTTCTGTTCCTCATGTATTGAGAGAACTTTACAGTTCAGGGATAGACTTTTTTCTGAGCCAGCATTGTCTGGGGCGGATGCTGTTCAGGAGTCTTCTGACAATGTTTATATGCCGCAGCTTTCTCCTCAAGTGTCCCAAAATTTATCATCCACACATCCAGTGCCCTGCGCTTCCTCTCTTACTCCTCCTGGAGTTACGTTGCAAGACATTGCTTCCCTCATGTCCTCTGTGGTATCTGATGTGTTGTCTGCTTTTCCCATGCTGCAGGGAAAGTGGAAGAGGAAATGTAAAGAATCAGTAGATAAGGGTGTTGACTCAGTCGTGGCTATTCCAAATGTTTCCTCCCAGAAGCCTGAGGAGGAAGATACTTTGGTAGCATCTGAGGGTGAAATCTCAGACTCAGACAGTGTAATTCCTTCTGCTGATACTGAAGTTGTATCCTTCAGATTTAAGCTAGAACACCTCAGTTTGTTACTTAAGGAGGTTTTAGCTACCCTGGACGACTCAGACACTACTGTCGTAGCCAATCCTAAGAAGTTTAGTAAACTAAACAAATATTTTGATGTACTTTCCATGGTGGAGGTTTCTCCTGTACCAGATCGAGCTTCAGAAATTATTGCTAAGGAATGGGAGAGACCGGGTATCCCTTTTTCTCCATCCCCTATATTTAAGAAGATGTTTCCTATAGCATACTCTATAAAGTGGCAGACGCTACCCAAGGTGGAAGGGGCAATTTCCACTCTAGGTAAAAGAACTACTATTCCCATAGAGGATAGTTGTTCTTTTAAAGACCCTATGGACAAGAAATTAGAGGGGTTACTCAAGAAAATGTATGTGCACCAAGGGTTACAATGGCAACCTGCGTTGTGTATTGCTACCGTCACTAGTGCAGCAGCATACTGGTTTGATGCGCTGTCTGATTCTATTCGGACAGACATTCCTCTTGAAGAGATTCAGGATAGGATCAAGGTCATTAAGTTGGCCAATTCCTTTATTACGGATGCCTCCCTACAGGTCATTAAACTGGGAGAAAAAATGTCCGGTTTTGCTGTACTGGCCCGCAGAGCTTTATGGTTAAAATCTTGGTCTGCGGATGTGTCATCTAAGTATAAGCTTTTGGCAATCCCTTACAAAGGTAAGACCTTGTTTGGACTGGGGTTGGTGGAAATAATTTTTGACATTACGGGAGGAAAGGGACATTTCCTCCCTCAGGATAAGAGGAATAAGCAGAAGGGACGTCAGAGCAATTTTCGTTCCTTTCGAAACCTCAAGAGTAAGCCTCCCTCTCCTTCCAAGCAGGAACAGTCCAAGCCTTCTTGGAGGCCCAACCAGTCTTGGAACAAAGGTAAACAATCCAAGAAGCCCGCTATTGACTCAAAAGCAGCATGAAGGGACTGCCCCCGATCCGGGACCAGATCTTGTAGGGGGGGTAGGCTTTCCTTCTTCGCTCAGGCTTGGGTTCAGGATGTTCAGCATCCCTGGGCGGTGGACATCGTGTCCCAGGGAGGGATACTCACTAGAGTTCAAGACCTTTCCTCCCAGGGGCATGTTTCTGCTTTCAAGATTATCTGTAGACCAGATAAAAAGAGAGGCGTTCTTACACTGTGTTCAGGACCTTTCCGACCTGGGAGTGATAGTTCCTGTCCCAATGCAGGAACGGGGTCTGGGTTTGTGCATTTGTGTTCGTGGTTCCCAAAAAAGAGGGAACTTTCAGACCAATTTTAGATCTCAAAAGTCTAAACAAGGAGTACCGTCCTTCAAGATGGAAACTATTTGTTCCATTCTTCCCTTGGTCCAAGAGGGTCAATTTATGACAACGGTGGATTTAAAGGATGCGTATCTGCACGTTCCCATCCACAGGGACCTTCACAAGTTTCTGAGGTTCGCATTTCTAGACAAACACTTCCAGTTTGTGGCTCTTCCATTCAGCCTTGTCACAGCTCCCAGAATTTTTTCAAAGGCCCTGGGATCCCTGTTGGCAGTGCTCCGATTGCGGGGCATTGCAGTGGCGCCTTATATGGACGACATTCTGGTTCAGGCGCCATCCTTTCAACAAGCAAAATCTCACACGGAAATGTTGTTATCTTTCCTGCGATCTTACGGATGGAAGGTGAATTTGGAAAAGAGTTCCTTAGTTCCAACTACAAGGGTGGTTTTCTTGGGAACCATAATAGACTCCTTATCAATGAAAATTTTTCGGACAGAAGTCAGGAAATCAAAGATTTTCGATTCTTGCCTAGCGCTTCAGTCCTCTCTTCGGCTATCAGTGGCTCAATGTATGGAGGTAATCGGTCCGATAGTAGCTGCCATGGACATCATTCCGTTTGCACGTTTCCACCTCAGACCTCTGCAGTTATGCATGCTCAGGCAGTGGAACGGAGATTATGCTGACCTGTCTCCGCAATTGCATCTGGATCAGGAGACAAGGGATTCTCTTCTTTGGTGGTTGTCTTGGGATCATCTCTCCCAGGGAACCTGCTTCCGCAGACCCTCCTGGGAGATTGTGACAACGGACGCCAGCCTTCTAGGTTGCGGAGCAGTCTGGGGTTCTCTAAAGGCTCAGGGGACATGGACTCAGTCGGAGTCTGTCCTACCCATAAACATCCTGGAGCTGAGAGCAATATTCAATGCTCTCCTGACCTGGCCTCGATTTGCCTCAACCCAGTTTATCAGGTTCCAATCGGACAACATAACCTCAGTGGCTTACATCAACCATCAAGGGGGAACTCAGAGTTCCTTGACCATGATAGAGGTAGCCAAGATAATTCAATGGGCGGAGACCCACAACTGCTGCCTGTCGGCGATCCACATCCCAGGAGTGGACAACTGTGAGGCGGATTTTCTGAGCAGACAGACCTTTCACCCGGGGGAGTGGGAACTCCATCCGGAATTGTTTTCCAGCCTGGTTCTCAAATGAGGACTGCCGGAACTGGACCTCATGGCATCTCGGCAGAATGCCAAGCTCCCGAGGTACGGGTCGAGGTCAAGGAACCCTCAGGCTATCCTGATAGACGATCTGGCAGTTCTTTGGAATTTCAGTCTCGCATATCTATCTCCCCCGTTCGCCCTTCTACCTCGGGTCATTGCTCGAATCAAACAGTAGAGGGCATTGGTGATCCTTATCGCACCGGCGTGACCACGCAGGATCTGCTATGCAGATCTGGTGGAGATGTCATCTCTCCCACCTTGGAGACTTCCGTTGAGAATGGACCTTCTACTTCAAGGACCCTTCCTTCATCCAAATCTAGTTTCTCTGAAGCTGACTGCTTGGAGATTGAATGCTTAATCTTATCCAAGTGTGGATTTTCAGAGTTGGTCATTGTGACCATGATTCAGGCTCGTAAGCCTGTGACCAGAAAGATTTACCATAAGATATGGCGTAAATATCTATATTGGTGTGAAACCAAAGGCTACTCTTGGAGTAGATTTCGGAACCCTAGAATTTTGTCTTTTCTCCAAGAAGGTTTGGAAAAAGGTTTATCGGCAAGTTCCCTAAAGGGTCAAGTATCTGCTTTGTCCATCTTGTTACATTAACGTCTGGCAGATGTTCCAGGCGTGCAATCGTTCTGTCAGACCTTGATCAGGATCAGGCCTATGTTTAAGCCGGTTACTCCGCCCTGGAGTCTCAACCTATTTCTTAAGGTTCTTCAACAGGCACCGTTTGAGCCTATGCATTCCTTAGATTTTAAGTTGTTAACGTGGAAAGTTTTGTTTGTTGTTGCTATTTCATCTGCTCGTAGAGTTTCAGAGCTCTCGGCATTACAGTATGAGTCTCCTTACCTTTTATTTTTCATTCAGATAAGGTAGTTTTGCGTACTAAGTTGGGGTTTCTTCCTAAAGTGGTTTCGGATCAGAACATTAATCAAGAGATTGTTGCTCCTTCCTTATGCCCGAACCCTTCTTCTCATAAGGAACATCTGCTGCACAACCTAGATGTGGTACATGCTTTGAAATTCTATTTACAGGCGACTAAGGATTTTCGTCAGTCGTCTGCTCTGTTTGTGGTTTTCTCTGGGAAACGTAAGGGGCAGAAATCTATGGCTTCTTCTCTTTCCTTGTGGCTGAAGAGTATAATTCGTTTGGCCTACGAAACTGATTGGCAGCAGCCACCTCAGAGAGTTACGGCTCACTCCAGGAGGGCGGTTTACTCTTCCTGGGCATTCAAAAATGAAGCTTCTGTGGAACAGATTTGCAAGGCTGCAACTTTGTCTTCTCTTCACACTTTTTCAAAATTCTATAAATTTGACACTTTTGCCTCGGCTGAGGCTTCTTTTGGGAGAAAGGTTCTTCAAGCAGTGGTGCCTTCCGTTTAGGGTCCCTGTCTTGTCCCTCCATGATCATCTGTGTCCTCTAGCTTGGGTATTGATTTCCAATAGTAATTAGATGATCCGTGGACTCACCGTGTCATTAGAAAGAAAACAAATATGCTTACCTGATAAATGTATTTATTTCTTGACACGGTGAGTCCACGGCCCGCCCTGTTCTTCTAAGACAGGTTTTTGTCATGTTATAAACCTCAGGCACCTCTTCACCTTGTTGCTTCCTTTCTCTCCTTTTACTTTGGTCGAATGACTGGGATTGGAGGGAAGGGATGTGATATTTAACAGCTTTGCTGTGGTGCTCTTTGCCGCCTTTTCCCAATAGCAATTAGATGATCCGTGGACAATAAATAAATGTATCAGGTAAACATGAATTTCGTTTTTTTTTTCTTTTTATACACAATGGCCTCATTATCTTATCTTTGTCTGGTTACACAAAGACAAGTGCAATATATATATATATATATATATATATATATATATATATATATAATTATTTGTTTAGTTTTAAGAGAATAATTTATTAGTTAATGTCTTCTAGACAATGATTAATAGGATGGCTATATCACAGTGACCTAAACAGTTATGGCTTTAAAACATATAAGTTAGATTAATGGTGCAAAAATCCAGCACCATATTCAGCAAGGGAATTCACCACTATTTACAAATAACTTTATTTCTAATGTATCTAAAAATTCATAATTGGTTTAAAATATATATTTCTCTTGTTAAGTGTATCCAGTCCACGGATCATGTGGGATATTCTCCTTCCCAACAGGAACTTGCAAGAGGATCACCCACTGCAGAGCTGCTATATAGCTCCTCCCCTAACTGTCATATCTAGTCATTCTCTTGCAAGCCTCAACCAAGATGGAGGTCGTAAGAGGAGTGTGGTGTTTTATACTTAGTTTATTCTTCAATCAAAAGTTTGTTATTTTTAAATGGTGCCGGAGTGTACTGTTTATCTCAGGCAGTATTTAGAAGAAGAATCTGCCTGCGTTTTCTATGATCCTAGCAGAAGTAACTAAGATCCATGGCTGTTCTCACATATTCTGAGGAGTGAGGTAACTTCAGAGAGGGAATGGCGTGCAGGTTTTCCTGCAATAAGGTATGTGCAGTTAATATTTTTCTAGGGATGGAAATTGCTAGAAAATGCTGCTGATACCGAACTAATGTAAGTAAAGCCTTAAATGCAGTTATAGCGACTGGTATCAGGCTTATTAATAGAGATACATACTCTTATAAAAATGTAATATAAAACGTTTGCTGGCATGTTTAATCGTTTTTATATGTATTTGGTGATAAAACTTATTGGGGCCTAGTTTTTTTCCACATGGCTGGCTTGAATTTTGCCTAGTAACAGTTTCCTTAGGCTTTCCACTGTTGTAATATGAGTGGGAGGGGCCTTTTTTAGTGCTTTTCTGTGCAGCTAAAAATACTGACAGAGACATTCAGCTTCTTCCTGCATGATCCAGGACATCTCTGGAGGGCTCAAAGGGCTTCAAAGTCGTTTTTGAGGGAGGTAAAAAGCCACAGTAGAGCTGTGGCAGTTGTTGTGACTGAAAAAAAAAACAAAAAAAAACAAAACGTTTTTGTCTTTTATTATTCAGTTTTGGGTATTAAGGGGTTAATCATCCATTTGCAAGTGGGTGCAATGCTCTGCTAACTTGTTACATACACTGTAAAAATTTTGTTAGTGTTACTGCCTTTTTTCACTGTTATTTCAAATTTTGACAAAATTTGTGTTTCTTAAAGGTGCAGTAACGTTTTTTATATTGCTTGTAAACTTGTTTAAAGTGTTTTCCAAGCTTGCTAGTCTCATTGCTAGTCTGTTTAAACATGTCTGACACAGAGGAAACTACTTGTTCATTATGTTTGAAAGCCATGGTGGAGCCCCATAGGAGAATGTGTACTAAATGTATTGATTTCACCTTAAACAGTAAAGATCAGTCTTTAACTATAAAAGAAATATCACCAGAAGATTCTGACAAGGGGGAAGTTATGCCGACTAACTCTCCCCACGTGTCAGACCCTTCGCCTCCCGCTCAGGGGATGCACGCTAATATGGCGCCAATTACATCAGGGACGCCCATAGCGATTACCTTGCAGGACATGGCTGCAATCATGAATAATACCCTGTCAGAGGTATTATCCAGGTTGCCTGAATTAAGAGGCAAGCGCGATTGCTCTGGGGTTAGGAGAAATACAGAGCGCGCAGATGCTGTAAGGGCCATGTCTGATACTGCGTCACAATATGCAGATCATGAGGACGGAGAGCTTCAGTCTGTGGGTGACATCTCTGATTCGGGGAAACCTGATTCAGAGATTTCTAATTTTAAATTTAAGCTTGAGAACCTCCGTGTGTTGCTTGGGGAGGTATTAGCTGCTCTGAATGACTGTAACACAGTTGCAGTACCAGAGAAATTGTGTAGGCTGGATAAATACTATGCGGTACCGGTGTGTACTGATGTTTTTCCTATACCTAAAAGGCTTACAGAAATTATTAGCAAGGAGTGGGATAGACCGGGGGTGCCTTTTTCCCCACCTCCTATATTTAGAAAAATGTTTCCAATAGACGCCACTACACGGGACTTATGGCAGACGGTCCCTAAGGTGGAGGGAGCAGTTTCTACTTTAGCAAAGCGTACTACTATCCCGGTTGAGGACAGTTGTGCTTTTTCAGATCCAATGGATAAAAAATTGGAGGGTAACCTTAAGAAAATGTTTATTCAACAAGGTTTTATTTTACAGCCCCTTGCATGCATTGCGCCTGTCACGGCCTCGGCGGCATTCTGGTTTGAGGCCCTGGAAGAGGCCATCCATACAGCTCCATTGACTGAAATTATTGACAAGCTTAGAACACTTAAGCTAGCTAACTCATTTGTTTCTGATGCCATTGTTCATTTGACTAAACTAACGGCTAAGAATTCCGGATTCGCCATCCAAGCGCGTAGGGCACTATGGCTTAAATCCTGGTCAGCTGACGTGACTTCGAAGTCTAAATTACTCAACATTCCTTTCAAGGGGCAGACCTTATTCGGGCCTGGTTTGAAGGAAATTATTGCTGACATTACTGGAGGTAAGGGTCACACCCTTCCTCAGGACAGGGCCAAAGCAAAGGCCAAACAGTCTAATTTTCGTGCCTTTCGAAATTTCAAGGCAGGTGCAGCATCAACTTCCTCCGCTTCAAAACAAGAGGGAACTTTTGCTCAATCTAAGCAGGCCTGGAAACCTAACCAGTCCTGGAACAAAGGCAAGCAGGCCAGAAAGCCTGCTGCTGCCTCTAAGACAGCATGAAGGAACGGCCCCCTATCCGGCGACGGATCTAGTAGGGGGCAGACTTTCTCTCTTCGCTCTGGCGTGGGCAAGAGATGTTCGGGATCCCTGGGCGTTGGAGATCATATCTCAGGGATATCTTCTGGACTTCAAAGCTTCCCCTCCACAAGGGAGATTTCATCTTTCAAGGCTATCTGCAAATCAGATAAAGAAAGAGGCATTCCTACGCTGTGTGCAAGACCTCCTAGTTATGGGAGTGATCCATCCAGTTCCGCGGACGGAACAAGGACAGGGTTTTTATTCAAATCTGTTTGTGGTTCCCAAAAAAGAGGGAACCTTCAGACCAATTTTGGATCTAAAGATCTTAAACAAATTCCTCAGAGTTCCATCTTTCAAAATGGAAACTATTCGGACCATCCTACCCATGATCCAAGAAGGTCAGTACATGACCACAGTGGACTTAAAGGATGCCTACCTTCACATACCGATTCACAAAGATCATCATCGGTTTCTAAGGTTTGCCTTTCTAGACAGGCATTACCAATTTGTAGCTCTTCCCTTCGGGTTGGCTACAGCCCCGAGAATCTTTACAAAGGTTCTGGGCTCACTTCTGGCGGTTCTAAGACCGCGAGGCATAGCGGTGGCTCCGTATCTAGACGACATCCTGATACAGGCGTCAAGCTTTCAAGTTGCCAAGTCTCATACAGAGATAGTTCTGGCATTTCTGAGGTCGCACGGGTGGAAAGTGAACGAGGAAAAGAGTTCTCTATCCCCACTCACAAGAGTCTCCTTCTTAGGGACTCTTATAGATTCTGTAGAAATGAAAATTTACCTGACGGAGTCCAGGTTATCAAAACTTCTAAATGCTTGCGGTGTTCTTCACTCCATTCCGCGCCCTTCGGTAGCTCAGTGTATGGAGGTAATCGGCTTAATGGTAGTGGCAATGGACATGGTGCCATTTGCGCGCCTTCATCTCAGACCGCTGCAATTATGCATGCTGAGTCAGTGGAATGGGGATTACACAGATTTGTCCCCTCTGCTAAATCTGGATTGTGACAAAACCAATCTCGCCACTGTACATTGGAGGGCCTGTTATGGAACATTCTTTGGGCTGGAGGTACATGGGCTTAAGGATACCCAGAGACTGCATGGAAATATGGAATTTTATATGCTGGACACCCCATGTACTTTCATAACTCTGTCTTATGTCTATGTCACCCTGTATCCATAAATACAGGATGGGTACAGGGTGTGAGTGCCCCTTGTGGGAGCAATTGTGACTCTATAAGCCAAGTGGGCATAAAAGACTTTATAGCTAATAAGAACTGTTCCTATATTCTGTAATAAGATGTATTCTATGTATGTTTAAGATCTGATTGTGTCTCAGGAGTCTGTCTAGGTAAACTGATTGGGTTTTGTGTGATTATGTTAACTAGACTGCCCAACATCAGATTGTCTGTGTACTTAATATGTTAATCTGTTTTACCTGTGAATAGACAATTCTTAGAGGTTTGATGCATTGTTCATATGTTTGCTTTACTGTTTAACCAATGCCCTCTGTAACCTAAAGCCAGGGTTATATTCAACCCCCCCATCTGGGGTCAAAACCTGTATAAATACTAGGCATTCAGCCTTTAATAAAGACATTCTTTTTTAAACCTGAAATGTGGAGCTTGGTCTCATGTTTGCAGGGAAACTGATCGAGGTTGTGAAGTGCTGATTCTGTATGCAGGACATTGTTCCCTGGTATTAACCCTTGGTATCCTGTTGGTACCGTAACAATTGGTGGCAAGCGACGGAATGAACCTTATCGCCCAGAAGAGCAACTACACAAGCCAGTAACCTCAGGAAGAGGGGGATTATTACAATACTGACTAAGATGGAAAAGAGAAAAGTAAATTTTGCAGCTTTTAAAAACTTCCTGCGGATTTTGAGAGGCAATGTGCACTACACAAGGTACCCGCAGAGGACTGGGTCACGATATTATCTGGAAAATTATCCGGCCGGGCCAGAGAGGCTTTTCGGGCCATTCCAGATGAGGAAGTCAGGGATTATAATACTGTAAAAGAGGCTCTGCTCTCCAGGTATGCGGGTACACCGGAGGCATACCGGAGGCGGTTCAGAGACACTGTTAAATTAGCTGGAGATTCCTACCTTGAGTGGGCATGTAAGGTGCACCGCACAGCAGCTCACTGGATAGCGGGGTGCCAAGCCATATCTGGGGAAGAGGTGCTGCAGCTATTCCTGTTGGAACATTGCTTCGACAAGTTACCCGCAGGAGTTCGAGAGTGGGTTCGGGACCGTAAACCCTCCACCCTGCAGGAAGCGGCTCGCTTGGCAGATGAGTATACGGATGCCCGCAAACTGGACACTGCTACCACTAAGCCCCCTGCTAGAGTGGAGTACAGACCCCCAGTCACCCCAGCAGCTGCCAGTTACCAAACCCCGGCGCACCGCTATACCACACGGCCTCCGGCCACGAACTACCCTCAGAGAGCCCTGTTCAATTTGCGGTGCTACTCACAACCTATTCGGTGCTTTAGATGTTAGCAACTAGGGCACAAAAGACCAGAGTGTCCCCTAAACGCAGCGAACCAAGCGCAGTCCTGGAGAAGACCCGCCGGCGGAATCCCACGTAATCCTCAGCCTGCGGCCCGCTACGTAGAGGCGCAAGAATGCTGGAGCATCCTACATGAGGCAGACCTTGTGCAAGCTGCCCACCGGAATAACCGGCAACTGGTTAAAGTGAATGGGAAGAAGGTCAGTGGTCTACGGGATACTGGTGCTACCATGACCTTGCTTCAAAAGAACTTGGTGTCTGAGAAACAGTACACTGGAGACACTGTGGCTGTGAGGGTAGCAGGGGGCGATGTGTTCAGCCTACCTGTTGCCAGGGTACATTTGGATTGGGGAGTGGGCGCTAGACCTGTGAATGTGGGGGTCAAGAAGGACTTACCTGCTGATGTTCTTCTTGGAAATGACTTGGCCCCCCTTGTTTCTGCCTACGCTCCTATGGGTCCCGCTGATGTTAACTCTGTGACTACCCGTGCCCAGATCCGTGCAGCAGAGACTGACCCACCTGCTGCTAAGCCCCAGGACGCTGAGCTCAGTAAATCTCTATCCGCTATTGGTATGTGGAGGTCCCGTTACAATGCGCTGATGAAGGAGAAGAGGAGCGCAGAGGAAAAAGCACGTTTAGAACGTGAATCTCTGCTAGACAAGCTGCACCGACAGACTGCAGAAAACACCAGCTTGAGAGTGGGACATGAAACCTTAAAGACAAACTTAGCGACACTTGAGGAGAAGCTGACGCTGGCTCATAGTGAGGTGCAGCAACTCAAGGGCACCCTATGTCAGTATGAAGGGATTGTGGATACCTATAAAGAGCAGGTACAGAAAACTCGTAAAGAAGCTGATGGGATTTTGAAGGACTGTTTGGCCCTGGTCTGGGCACTGAGGAATTTGAACCCTTGTTTGTATGGACAGGAATTCTCTCTCATAACGGGAATACAGCAAACTGACATGCCTACCAGGCGCTCTGGTGGCATATGGCACAGTATATACCCTGGACAGCTGAGCATGACAAACCAGGGGGCAGAGACAGTTGGTCCTGTCCCCCAGCAGCAGAGTGATATGCAGGGAATTAGGAGCCCAGACTCCATTCCCCAGCGGCAGGCTGAGTTACAGGGGGCGGAGACAGTTGATCCTGTCCCCCAGCAGCAGAGGAATATACAGGGAATTGGGAGCCCAGACTCCATTCCCCAGCGGCAGGCTGCGTTACAAGGGGTAGGGACAGTTGGTCCTGTCCCCCAGCAACACGGCTGTTTAGCCAAAGGGGAGACGATTGGTCTCCCCCTCCAGCAGCACAGCTATGTATCCAAAGGGGAGACAGTCGGTCTCCCCCTCCAGCAACCAGGCTCCCACCAGGCTACTTCCATGGTAGTGCTGGCACCCGGGCAGAGTACAGCTGGTCTCTGCCCACCTCGCAACCCACCAATTCAGCGTACCAGTCCCCCACACAGCTGTGGTGAGGCACCTGGACATGGACAAGTTTTCCCCGTACTCAGGTGTAGTAACCATTTATTGTGGGTGGGCTGTACTACTAATTGTGTTTTATGGGTGGGTTGCTGGACTAACCAGGGCACTGACCGGCAGGAGGTCAGATACCCTGTTAATCTGTTTGGAAAAGGGGAGAGATGTGACAAAACCAATCTCGCCACTGTACATTGGAGGGCCTGTTATGGAACATTCTTTGGGCTGGAGGTACATGGGCTTAAGGATACCCAGAGACTGCATGGAAATATGGAATTTTATATGCTGGACACCCCATGTACTTTCATAACTCTGCCTTATGTCTATGTCACCCTGTATCCATAAATACAGGATGGGTACAGGGTGTGAGTGCCCCTTGTGGGAGCAATTGTGACTCTATAAGCCAAGTGGGCATAAAAGACTTTATAGCTAATAAGAACTGTTCCTATATTCTGTAATAAGATGTTTTCTATGTATGTTTAAGATCTGATTGTGTCTCAGGAGTCTGTCTAGGTAAACTGATTGGGTTTTGTGTGATTATGTTAACTAGACTGCCCAACATCAGATTGTCTGAGTACTTAATATGTTAATCTGTTTTACCTGTGAATAGACAATTCTTAGAGGTTTGATGCATTGTTCATATGTTTGCTTTACTGTTTAACCAATGCCCTCTGTAACCTAAAGCCAGGGTTATATTCAACCCCCCCATCTGGGGTCAAAACCTGTATAAATACTAGGCATTCAGCCTTTAATAAAGACATTCTTTTTTAAACCTGAAATGTGGAGCTTGGTCTCATGTTTGCAGGGAAACTGATCGAGGTTGTGAAGTGCTGATTCTGTATGCAGGACATTGTTCCCTGGTATTAACCCTTGGTATCCTGTTGGTACCGTAACATGGATCAAGAGACCAGAGATTCTCTTCTCTGGTGGTTGTCTCGGGTACACCTGTCCAAGGGTAGGACCTTTCGCAGGCCAGATTGGACAATTGTAACAACAGATGCCAGCCTTCTAGGTTGGGGTGCAGTCTGGAATTCCCTGAAGGCACAGGGATCGTGGACTCAGGAGGAGAAACTCCTTCCAATAAATATTCTGGAGTTAAGAGCGATATTCAATGCTCTTCTGGCTTGGCCTCAGTTAGCAACACTGAGGTTCATCAGATTTCAGTCGGACAACATCACAACTGTGGCTTACATCAACCATCAAGGGGGAACCAGGAGTTCCCTAGCGATGTTAAAAGTCTCAAAAATAATTCGCTGGGCAGAGTACCACTCTTGCCACCTGTCAGCAATCCATATCCCAGGCGTGGAGAACTGGGAGGCGGATTTTCTAAGTCGTCAGACTTTCCATCCGGGGGAGTGGGAACTCCATCCGGAGGTGTTTGCTCAGTTGATTTATCGTTGGGGCAAACCAGAGTTGGATCTCATGGCGTCTCGCCAGAACGCCAAGCTTCCTTGTTACGGATCCAGGTCCAGGGACCCAGAAGCGACTCTGATAGATGCGCTAGCAGCGCCTTGGTTCTTCAACCTGGCTTATGTGTTTCCACCATTTCCTCTGCTCCCTCGACTGATTGCCAAAATCAAACAGGAGAGAGCATCGGTGATTCTGATAGCACCTGCGTGGCCACGCAGGACTTGGTATGCAGACCTAGTGGACATGTCATCCTTTCCACCATGGACTCTGCCTCTAAGACAGGACCTTCTGATACAAGGTCCTTTCAATCATCCAAATCTAATTTCTCTGAGACTGACTGCATGGAGATTGAACGCTTGATTCTATCAAAGCGTGGCTTCTCCGAGTCAGTCATTGATACTTTAATACAGGCACGAAAGCCTGTTACCAGGAAAATCTACCACAAGATATGGAGTAAATATCTTTATTGGTGTGAATCCAAGACTTACTCATGGAGTAAAGTTAGGATTCCTAGAATATTGTCTTTTCTCCAAGAGGGCTTGGACAAAGGATTATCAGCTAGTTCCTTAAAGGGACAGATTTCTGCTCTGTCTATTCTTTTGCACAAGCGTCTGGCAGAGGTTCCAGACGTCCAGGCATTTTGCCAGGCTTTGGTTAGATTTAAGCCTGTGTTTAAACCTGTTGCTCCCCCGTGGAGCTTAAACTTGGTTCTTAAGGTTCTTCAAGGAGTTCCGTTTGAACCCCTTCATTCCATTTATATTAAACTTTTATCTTGGAAAGTTCTGTTTTTGATGGCTATTTCCTCGTCTCGGAGAGTCTCTGAGCTATCTGCCTTACAATGTGATTCTCCCTATCTGATTTTTCATGCAGATAAGGTAGTTCTGCGTACCAAACCTGGGTTTTTACCTAAGGTGGTTTCTAACAAGAATATCAATCAAGAGATTGTTGTTCCATCGTTGTGCCCTAATCCTTCTTCAAAGAAGGAACGTCTTTTACATAATCCGGACGTAGTCCGTGCCTTGAAGTTTTACTTACAAGCTACTAAGGATTTTCGTCAAACATCTTTCCTGTTTGTCGTTTACTCTGGACAGAGGAGAGGTCAGAAGGCCTCGGCAACCTCTCTTTCCTTTTGGCTTTGGAGCGTAATAAGCCTAGCCTATGAGACTGCTGGACAGCAGCCCCCTGAAAGGATTACAGCTCATTCTACTAGAGCTGTGGCTTCCACCTGGGCCTTCAAAAATGAGGCCTCTGTTGAACAGATTTGCAAGGCTGCGACTTGGTCTTTGCTTCACACTTTTTCAAAATTTTACAAATTTGATACTTTTGCTTCTTCGGAGGCTGTTTTTGGGAGAAAGGTTCTACAGGCAGTGGTTCCTTCCGCTTAATCCTGCCTTGTCCCTCCCATCATCCGTGTACTTTAGCTTTGGTATTGGTATCCCACAAGTAATGGATGATCCGTGGACTGGATACACTTAACAAGAGAAAACATAATTTATGCTTACCTGATAAATTTATTTCTCTTGTAGTGTATCCAGTCCACGGCCCGCCCTGTCCTTTTAAGGCAGGTCTAAATGTTAATTAAACTACAGTCACCACTGCACCCTATGGTTTCTCCTTTCTCTGTTTGTTTTCGGTCGAATGACTGGATATGACAGTTAGGGGAGGAGCTATATAGCAGCTCTGCTGTGGGTGATCCTCTTGCAACTTCCTGTTGGGAAGGAGAATATCCCACAAGTAATGGATGATCCGTGGACTGGATACACTACAAGAGAAATAAATTTATCAGGTAAGCATAAATTATGTTATTGCTACATCATTTCAATGGCTCAAATCCCACAAAGTGCAAAAAGTTATAGCAGT